>NC_056696.1:53270000-53570000 GCF_018350215.1 Panthera leo | reverse complement strand
ACTAACTGAGCCACCCAGGTTCTCCTCAAGTCTCTTAAGACTCTGCTATCAATACCTCCATTTTCTCACCTCCCTCTCTTCCCAAACTCCTTTAAGTTCTCTACCTCTTGTAGCTCCGGTAGAAGCCAGTCACTGAGGCCGACTGTGCCTCTCAGCAAAATCCCCCTCTTCCTAATTCACTTTGGCCTTTAACTACCACATTGTACCCTGCTCTCTGAACACCCATTTCCTTCTTTTACTGGGTCCATTCCAAATCCATGTTATTAATTGTGAGACTGAGCAGAAAGACTCTCCCTCCTCATCAGGTAGTTCAAACATCACACTTTTAGTCATTCTGATGTCTCAAAAATTGTTGACCCTGTTTTTCCCCCAAACTCTAGTCTCATCTATGCAGTTGCCTATTGATTTTCTGTAGTAGTATCTGCTACCTCAAGCCTCAGCGGTACATTCTCCTCTAACTCATCATCTTTTCCAGCATTCATTTTCACAGATGCACCACCACCTGCATATTATCACTGACATCTATCTTTGAATTTTTTTAATCCCCTGAGTTTGCTCAATCTTCCTATATGTGTCTCTCTTCTTCATTTCCACCACCACCACCACCCTGGTTCATCATTTAAGTTTATGTAACCTGTTTCTGCAGGGGTCTTAATTCAATGAGATACAAAGAAGAAAAGGCTTTGCATTTTTCCCACTGCTTGCTGCCTTATACATAATCCTTTGGCTGTCCTCTCTTCGACTCTTGAAAGCCTCTCAGAAACATCTTATGGCTTTTGAATTATTTTTAGTTATGAGTCTCACTTTGGTAATTGAGATTCATGATCAACTATTAAAAAGTCTTTTCTGTCTCTAGCAAATTATTAAGCCCAAGTCTGGTTCAAAGATTCTACCATTTCACAGACTCAGGCCTGATCATAGCTTGTCTGTTCCCTTCTCCTTGCTCTTTCCCTCCTATCCCCCTTGATCCAGTGTGTCTCCTCTCAATGTTATTGTTTCACTGCCATCACTGGGCAACCCTCAAAGCCCTCTGCATATCAGGTGGCACTTTTCCTGGAGAGTTGTATTTCCCTTGAGAGGCCCCAAGAGGATCTCCACATAGTCAATTTCCCTGACACGAGTGCTGCCCTCTATAGCTGATCTCTTGTGGTCCCAACAGAGTAGGGCATCCCAAGGACTCCCAAGGACTCTTCTTGCTGGAGTCTCCTCTTCCTAGAAGGCTGCCATCATGAACAGTATACCCTCAAGCTGGCTCAAGCCTAGTCATCTCGCAAGGCATCTCCTGGTTCCGGCGAAGCTCATTGATCCGTGCCATGAGGCACTCTTTATTCTACCTTTTTGTTGCAGCTACTTTGGACAATACCTAGCCATCAGGATTCTCTCATGGAGAGTCAAGCACCTTTTCTCTGCTTGTATAGACTGTCAAGATCAATGTCAAGCTCTCCCCAAACTCCTTACTATCCTCCAAGGACAGCAGCAGACTGAGTTTAGACATTTCTATAACTCAGTGAGTACCAAACATGAGAAACAAGTGCTTCCAATTTCTCTGCCTCCAGTTTCTCTAAGTGACATATTTAGAATGCCTTCCTCAGTCCTACCCTAGGTATGTTAGCAGGGGTTAGGGCGTGTGTTTGATGCCACTCTTCACTATGTAAATAACTCCTCTTTCACTCTGTGCCTCAAAACTTTCGATGGCTTTCCAACACACTCAAAAACAAATCCAGTTGTTTCTGTGTTGTAGAAAATCCTACATCATCAGCAAACACCCATGCCACCCTCCTTATACCCATAGGACCTCATTTTCCCACATTCTATCTTGTGTGCAGTCCAATCCAGCCCTATTAGATTCACTGGCCCTTCAGCATGCCAAGCACATGGTTGCCTCACAGCTTTTCCCTCCACCTAGAAACCCCTCCGGGTTTGATTCGCCTCTTCTGCCGAATTTCTGCATAGAAGAACCAGTCCTTCCTAGACCACCAACCTGACGTATGATACACTTAGGTGTTTCTTTACTGTCCCTCTTCTCCCAGAAAAAATGTAAGTTTTATGAAAAAAGGGGGCTTTAGCTGTCTTGTTCGCTGATAAGTAAAGAACAGGGCTGGCATACAGGAGGTACTTAAGAAATACTCACTAAATTTCCTACTTTCTAAAACTCTCCTAGATTTCTGTTTATTTTTGGTTGTTTTGGGTGGCAGGTCAATGTTAAAGAGTTTTATCCTTGGGATTCAACAGAATCTTGCTGTTCCCTTTGGAAGTGAAATACTTACCATGTTTAAAAGGAGGAACTCATTACCTGTCATCCTCAGTTTGGGACTGTAGTTCAAATCCCCATACAAGAGCGGAACCCCATTCAACAATCTTTTGCACTTGAGTTACTAATGTAGCTCACAGACCTTTCTCTCTAGCCCTGGTCTCTTCCACTCTAGCATGTCAGGGTGTTAGTTCTAATAAGGCTTTGTAGTCTAGGAGTGACAACAGTGCACAATCATACTATTTCACTGTCAAACTCAGCACGGTGTTTGAGGGAGTCCATCAACTTTTTTCTTTTATTCAAATTTACCCTCCTCTTTTGCTGGACGTAGCTTATTCACTCATCAAGTTGGTCACATTACTCTTCCATACACACTGAGGCTGATTCCCACCCTTTACATTTGCTTATGTTGATTTTCCTGCACAGAATCTTCCCTTCCTCATTTACCAATTCAAGTCCAAATCTATCTGTTCCATGATACCCTCATTGTTTAGTCTAGAATAGAGGACTTTTGCTTATGTGTTTTTATAATATCTGTAGCCTAAACACATTTAAATACTTGACTTAAATTGCCATATAGCATTTACATGCTTTGTGTTTGCATGTTTTGTATTCCCTATTATTCAAGGACACAGGTTTTGTCTTTTGATTTTTCACCTATTACAAGTTATGCTAAACATTCTAATAGATAAATATTCAATGACTTGATTTGAGAGCTGAGAGTTAATATTTTCATCATGCAACATTTATTTAGTCCTCTATTAAAAGTTACTTGATCATTTATGATAGCCATAATCTGGAATACAATTGAAGAACTTGAATGTTACATAAATAATTGACCAAAATGACCAAGTTGAGTAGGAAAAAAAAGGGTCTACATAAACATGATCAAGGAATCCAGAACTGTTTAATTTATAGCAATTTAAATTGATATCTTAAGGTATATGAAGATTTTTTTCCTTTAGCTTAAACAAGAACATTTTGACCAAATGGTAATAATAGAATAAAATGTTGAAGAATACCAGTGGGAACCCTAATTCTTCATAAAATTTTGTCTGACCTGTAACATTTTAATATTCACCTGTATCAAGGTAGGTGATAAAGAAATGATTTTCCCATACTCCTTTCTATCCTCAATATTAGTTTATACTTCTTGAAGTAAGGACTGAAAATGATGATCATTGTGGTGGTGACTACAGTGGTAGATAATAGTAACAGAGATAGAATAGTAAATCTACTAACAGGGTGACATAATTAAAGGAAATAACTCCAACTGAAATATCTGAATAATCAATGAATCCATGTATCAAAATGTGTGTAGATATAGTAGTTTTCATCAGAAACTTTATTAAGGTAGCTTAAATCATAGTCCTTATGTTCTGGGAGTTAAATAAAATCTAATCATGACTTTATGAACAAATCTGCAAAATATTTCATTCAAGGATTCACTGTTGGTTTACTTTTCTGTGTGAGCATGCAACCTTTACTAATCTATACCAAAAAGCTTCAGCTTGTTTCCCCAATATTTAACATTCATTCCTATGGTATAAGAACGTTTCTTCTATTTTTGCTCTTAAACATCAAAGGAATGAGACCACCAATTCCGTTTATAATGGTGCATGTTTCTCAGAGATGTCTTTCATTTGAAATCAGCAACCAAAAGGTTTTTCAGTGTCACTCTCCTTGGTTCTAATGAGAGATGTATAGGTGTTAAACTCGCTACTCTTCTTTGATCATTTACCTTCGTGCCTCAGACTCAGATCCTCAAGAGCAAAACTGTTCATGTTATCGCTAAAAATATAAGCAGTCTCACTTCACAGTCTTGCTCTGCTAGAAAGAAAAGTTACAATGGTGTGGTATTCTGCATGGTGTTTTCTAGACTTTCCTAGTTCATCAGCTTTTGTGGAAAAGTCAGACCTTTGAATGTCACTTAAATGTAGTCTTTCCTGTAGTTGATTATGCAGTGAATACAAAAGAGGTATCTGGAAAATGTGGAATTAATTTTAAGAGTTGGACAAAGACCTTAGAATAATAATGGTGACTACAGAAGTCACCTATGAAACTGCTCTCTTGTAGGTGACATTAATTTCCTATCTACAGAGTCTTATTAGTGAATGTGTTATGTTTGTACCCCTAAGAAAATGAAATAATAATTTTCTTTTTTTTAGCAGTCTATTAAAATGTCAAGGTTTATCTTGACTGCTGCTTTTTAATGTAAATGTTTGGTCTTAATTGAATTCCTAATACATGATGTCACTTGGAATTCTGATAGGGTCCAGTAATTTTGCCTGTAAAGATATATTTCCTCTTAAAATGAAAGGTATAACAAAAATACCATTTAGCACAATGGCAGAAAAGTGGTCACATGAGTTATTGTGAGATTTTTATTGGGAGAGTTTAAAGTATAGGGACTAAGTTTATATGTGCTTGCTCTCCTCCGAAGTACCTACTGGAGTGTTCTGTATAAAAAATGCCCTATAACTATTTGTCATTTGGTTAGTTGCTGTAGTTGGAAATTCTAGAATTATAAAAATAGAATTAATCTTGCATGTCAGAGTTCCACCCCTTTTTCTGAAAACAATGAGAATAAAAATAATTATTATTTTGCATTACCTAGTGTTTTGCAAATAGTAGGCTTCCCTTGCCATGCTAAATTGCAAGAATATGTCATATCCAAATCTCTGGGGCTTTATTAAAAACTTTAACTATTCTGCTTATAGAGCTTATTTAAAAAACACTAAAGATAGTACGGCTATGTCATTTAGGTTGTATCATTCTGGCAAGTAGTCCTAAGTGCAGAATTAAAGTTCTATAGCATTAACCTGAGAGTAAATCATTTTATTCAGGGCTGATTCCTACTGGAAAGCTTGATGTTCTGATTTCATTCATTTCAACAAATGAAATATTAATAGATCATTGAAAGTGCAATAAAGTTTTAGTCAGATATTATGCCTTCATTGCATACCAACCCCTCCCTGAAAAGTATACCCATACTTAGAATGAAATTGTTGCTCAATTTTTAAGAATCACACATCTCCTAGAATATTATAATGTAAAGATATTTGTTGTAGAAACTTCCAATTCCTATATTTCCTTACCACAAAACATGTCTGACTGTAACATTAGAAGAATTACTAGAGGAACAAGTCTGTTTATAGAAGTTAAAATTAAGGTATATCAAAGTACAATGAATTGAGAGGAATTTTATCATTTATCATTTGATAAAATTTATAAGTTGTATTTATAAGTAAATTTATCAATTATTTTTAATAATAGATAAGTTTATCTATTGATAACAAGACTTTATCAATATGGGCAGTTATTTTGGCTATATGTAACAAAACACCCAACAACAGAAGTTTAAGTAAATAGTTGTACAGATTGTACATTATTGCCGGCATTGGTTCAGCTTACCCAAATAACATGGTGGCCTTTTTGTGATGATTTTGATCTTTCTCAAGTGGCTGCAAGATGATTACTGAAGTTCCAGACATCGTGTTTAGCGAAAAGGAAGAGAAAGGGGAAAAGTAGTGGCTGTGCCAAGAAAGCTGAAATTGCCTCGGAACCTTCCGAGGCTTCCACTGTGGTTTTATAGTTGCATATCATTGGGCAACTATGTGACACATCGCTAGTCTGGGCTGGCAAAGGAGAAGGTGATTTCAAGTAGAGATTAGGTCTGCCACCTGTTCTAATTTCCACGCTACTTACCAAGTCTTATTACTTGTGGCTTAATTTTACTTATGAAACCAAAATTTTCTGTTGATTTTCCTGATTAGCCAAAACAATGGTACTTTCTTCTGGTCTCCAAAATTTAAAATGGGAGATCACTGGACTCTTGCCATTTGTCATCCTCCCAAAAGCTTACTTAGTTTTCATTGATTCTCCAAACATATTATCTGGTAGTAACATATATGAGCATATTATACATTAGTATATAACTTCTTTGGCTTCAGCTTTTTAATTAAGAAGTTGTTGACAAAATGGACCTTTTGACCAATCTGGAAGATTAATTGAGAGTACATGAGGCCGATGGCAGCAATGTTAAATGTGGTCTTTTCAGAGTTATTGATTATTCTATCCATTGCAGATCCCTTCAAGTTGATTGGATGTCTCCAGGGAAGCCAAATGGCATCATTCTCGGATATGATCTCTTACGTAAAACATGGCATTCATGCCCTAAAACCCGGAAGTTAATGAAGGACCACAGTAGTGATCTCTGCAAGGCAGTGAAGTGTCAAAAACCGAAAGCTATCTGTGGACACAAGTGTTATTCTCCTGAAGCTAAGGTATATCTTTTCAAATGAGTCACTGAAATATGATTTTCTCACTAAACACTCCAGGTGAAATCACTTGCTTCTTAAACCATGGTTTGTCACGATCAATTTTTCCACTAGTCTATCAGGAAGACCCCGTGGAAAAGAAAGGATGCTTATAAAAACCCTGTCATCCTCATGAGCATCTTAGCCTTCTCGTTTTTCATTATCTTCACAGGAAATATTAGTTTATCGAAATGTTAAGGAACTCCCGACTTTGTATTTGATTGAATGACTTGAATTTTCTTTACAACAAATCCATTCAGCTACAAGTGGGTGTTTGTTTACCTGACACTGATGAGTAACTGTGAACAGGACCTTCCATGGTTTGTCAGAAATATTTTAAAATTATGGCCATTTGCAGATTAATGTTCATATTAGTTGCAGTTTAGGGATCAGATCAATAATACAGCCAGACAGAGGAGTTTGTAAATGGGTTTTATTGACAAACGATGCAGAAAATCCTTAGTTTGAAGGTAGGATTTCATATAATGAAATAATGTTCCTATTTGTCAACAACAACATCACACATTTAATGACTAAAGCTGTTGCTAAATTCAAAAGATTCACTGCAGAAAGACACAGTAATTAAGAAAGTGAGTTGTTGAAGCAATATGGATCAAAATACAAATTACTACAGCTGACACTGGCCAAGCAGTAGTTATCATCTAAGAAATGTTATAAAACTAACAGTTACTAACTACACTTTTTTTTTTGACACTTAGGCTCCAGAATTGTCATTATGACTTGGTTTTACATTACTTTAGGCCATTAAATGTACACTATCTGATGAACATACATTCATAAAATAAAATAAAATTTAGTATTTCTGAAGGGAAAAATGCTGGAATAAACTTGCCTATTAAAAATGTTCTCTAGGAGAAAGAAAGAAATCTTTGATGCATTAAGCAAAGGCTTATTATTTTAAGGATTAAGGACACACACAGATATTGACAGTAAAAGAGTAAAGGAAGTCAATTAAAATCTCAAGAGAAAGCAATTGTTTGTAAATTTCTGCTTAGAGTTCACTATGAATATGTATTTCTTGAGTGAGAGGTTGGAGAGAGATAGAAAGGAGACTAAGAATTTTTTTGGCTAAATCACTTCAAATACCAGGAGGACTTAAATACGCATACAAACTTTACCATGTATTCAAACCCTGGTGAACATCAGACCCTGGAGGGCTTGTTAAAACACAGATAGCAGGTCCCAGCCCCAGAAGTTCCGATTCAGGAAATCTTGGGCGGGGCATGAAAATTTGCATTTCTAACATGTTCCCAGCTGATGCCTCTGGTAGCCATACTAAACAGCCAGGATCTGTTCCAGGAACCATATTTTGAGAATCACTAGATTACAGACTTGCTCTGGGAAACCATAAGATAAGCAAAAGTCTCTTCAAATATTAGGTACACATTTATCAGCTCAACTTAATAAAATTTCCATATAGGTTTCCTGAGGCAGCTAACTTGAAGACTGAATTAATAGATTAAGAAATATTCTCTTTATATGGAGGCCTCCCAAGAGAAACGATTGCTTAAAATTTCATTTTGGGGAACCACCAATGATCTAAACCTAAGGGGGTTAGAAAAAGGGCATAAATTTCATGTGTCTAAAGGAGCTTGAGAATGGCAATGGAATTGAAAGAGCCAATTCTAAGGGGCCATCATCACTTAATAAACATTTCATGATGGGGCGCCTGGGTGGCTCAGTTGGTTGAGCGTCCGACTTCAGCTCAGGTCATGATTTCACCGTCTGTGAGTTCAAGCCCTGCATTGGGCTCTGTGCTGACAGCTCAGAGCCTGGAGCCTGCTTCCGATTCTATGTCTCCCCCTCTCTCTGCCCCTCCCCTGTTCATGCTCTGTCTCTCTCTGTCTCAAAAATAAATAAAAACATTTAAAAAAATTTAAATAAACATTGCAGTGAAAGTTTCACAAGAAAATGTAAGTACTAGACAAGCCTGCTAAAAGAAAAGGCTGGATGAGCTTAAGTATCTAGAAACACACTCTATGTGAATTGGACTTTAACAAATACTTTGAGACCGTATAACAAAGGACAAGATTTTAGGTCCCTGTCAAAAAATAAGAGGAAGGCATGTGTTGTTTTACCCTGAAAGCAAAAATGACCAGCATCCTTAAATCTCAAAGAAACACATAAAAAAATTTTGCTTAAGTCTTAAAGATGGAGCATGATTTCAAAATTCACCTTTCATACAGGGTATGACATCAAAGAGAAAAATCACCCAGTGTATCTTTGGCATTAGACTAATTTTGAATCCTCATTGCTAATAACTAAATACAGAAAAAGAAATTCATTACAGTTGGTTTAGTATCGCTACCTGACAAACCACAGGGTAGACTTTGATTTTTAAGGGCCCTGTTTCTTTGATCTTTGATGATTTTTGAAAAATGAATGAAGTCCCAAGCTAGTGGCCCTTATGAAGACTTAGAGAGTCCACAGTCTACTGCCTCATAGTTAGCTTGAATCATATGTGGGTACAAGCTAGAAATAGCAATGTGCAAAATGGAAAAAGAGAAACACCTCTTAAATAGTGGTTGCCGTTGTCTGCCACAGGAAGCTTCTATCTAATTAATGTGACTTATGCCAAGTGTAGGTTCTGAGGCTACATTTCAGCAATTATTTAGCATTTGATTTGTTATATATACGGAGTGTCAGTCTCTCAGACCTCAAGTGAGCATGCAAATAATTATTTGATTGTTCAAGCACATAATTTCTTCTACAGCTCCTGGAAAAAAAAACACACATTATTGAAACGGCTTTTCAAAATTAATTTCCATATAATTTTTTTAATGTGGTGACCTATATATATATATATATATATATGTGTGTGTGTGTGTGTGTGTGTGTGTGTATATATATATATACATATACACACATATGTATACACACACACACACACATATATATATACACATATACATATATATAAATGTTAGACTATTGAGACTTCCTTGTCTGAAGATTGGGTTCATAAATAAGTGATCATCTAAATTATAAGGATAATACTACTTATTAAAAGGAAAAGAAAGATCAGTGAGAGACAGGTTTCCATAAATGTGTTTTCAAATTAAACAGTCATTAAAATAAAAACATATATATGAAGCTAATTGTTCATTTACAATTCTAAATCTTCTTTACATTGGGAGCACTGACATTCAAAGGATAATTCATATGTATAGAGTGTGATAATATAATAGAGCACAAAGCATGTTTAAAGTCTTAAAAAGTTACATGGTATCAGATAGCATTTATAGAATTTAAATGATGCTGGAGAAATGCATTTTTCAAACTTCTGAATTTTTATCAATACTGTACTACATTTGGTCTCAGGTCAAGGCCTATTAGAACATAATTGTATCACGTGAGATAGGATGGGGTATAGTACTTTGAATTGCGCTCATATTTCTTTAATCCCAATTCCCGACTTCAGGTTTGTTGTAATGGAGTCCTCCATGACCCCCAGCCTGGGCACCACTGTTGTGAAGAGAAGTATATCCCATTCGTTTTGAATTCAACTGGGGTTTGCTGTGGTGGCCGAATACGAGAGGCTCAACCCAATCATCACTGCTGCTCTGGGTATTATATCAGAATTCTACCAGGTGAGAATCATTTCCGGGTGTGCTCAGCGTCAGGGAGCAAGACTTCCTCTCCTCTTCAAGGTCCCTCTAGCTGCATTAAAATCACATTGACACGAGGCAGATTAACAGGAGAAAATCCAATTTAATGCCATATATACGAGGAATCTGCACAGACGTGGAAATTCCAATGGCAGCCAGGCAAAATGAAGTATACACGTCATTCTGAACTAAGGGTAAGGGTGTAGGGCTCTGAGACATCAGAGGAAAGGAATGCACTTCACAGGGCAGTAGAAAGAAGAGTAGATGTTTGGTAATTAGATGTTTGCCCTGCTGTATAGATGGGTCATTCAGATGAAATTTATCTCTGCTAATAACCCTTATTCTGGGAAAGACCCCCAATTTAGATTATTCTATGTAGTTAAGAGAGGGACAAAAGTTTCTCTTCAGCCTGCAAAGTCTCAGTTGCCTTCAACTCAAAATAATCTTCGCTCCAGTGTGGCTCATTTTGGGGAGGCTGCCCTTGGCCCCTACATTGGTAATCTGGGAAGCTGAAAAAGCCAACACATGACTCATGCCAGCCAACTACTTCAAGCACCTAAACAACAAAAATTCAATGACTAACACATAGCCAATGGCCTGCTTTAAATATAATTTCTTCCCTCAGCTTTGTTGAAATTTAAGCAAGACTAGGTACAAAAAAGAGAGGGAATACAAGGGACTTACAGTATCTACTACATAAGGAAATATATCCAGACCTGGATAACTCTCTTTATTTTGTGACTTTATTTCAATCATGTGGCTAAAAATTTTCACCATAAATTCTATGACTTTCTAAGTGTTCCACTGCATGAAGCCATTCTTCATGTCTTCCATTTCTATTCTGGACTATGTATTTTTCCCGGATGTATCAGAAACCCAAATTCTGAGACTAGTCCACTATCAGGCTAGGTAGGGCAAAAAGAGGGTTGCAACAAAGAATAGCAAACAGGGATCTTTCCCTCCCCACCCTATTTTTTTTTTATTTCTATCAGCTGACTGAATAAACCATTGTCCAACTTTCAACTACACAATGTCCAGTGAATGCAATTGAGAATAAAGACAATAACCATTGGTATTTATAAAACACAAAGTCTCTGGTAGGTTCTGTATTTAAAGGTTTTACTTATGATACCTTATATACTTTTCACAACTAGGAGATTGGCATTTTCTCTAAAGTTTACAAATAAGGAAACGAGTTCCGAAAGGGTCAATGACATAGCCAGATTCACATAGCTGGGGGTGGACACGTTTCAGTGTGTCTTTCCAAAATCCATGCTCTACTCTACTTACTCTTTTTGGGTGGGTGGGGGAGGGAGGGTGGAAATCTGTTATTTACTTTATTACTTTTTTTTTTCCAGGTTTTTACTTAAATACCCGTTAGTTAACATACAGTACAATGTTAGTTTACATAAAACACCCAGTGCTCAACACAAAAAGTGCCCTCCTTAATACCCATCACCTATTTAATCCACCCCCCCCACCCACCTCCTCTCCAGCAACCCTCAGTTTACGCTCTATAATTAAGAGTTTGTGCACGCCAATGTTTACAGCAGTATTAACAATAGCCAAATTATGCAAAGAGCCCAAATGCCCATGGACTGATGAATAGGTAAAGAAGATGTGGTATATACAATAGAATATTACTCAGCCATAAAAATGAATGAGATCTTGCCATTTGCAACAACGTGGATGGAGCTAGAGAGTATTATGCTAACGGAAATAAGTCAGTCAGAGAAAGACAAATACCATCTCATTTCACTCATATGTGGAATCAAAGAAACAAAACAAATGAATATGGGGGAAAAAGAGGCAAAATAGTTACTATTACATAACAAACATATGTTAATATGTATTAACATAGTTTTTAAAATGACTATTCCAGACTTCTAAATATCTTCACTATGGTCACTGGCAGTTAGTGTTTATCCTGGAAAAGCCATTGACAATACAGATTTTTTTTCCTACCACCTAAGTTTAATGCCTACGTCTTTAGAAGCACAGAAAATGGATATGAGGCAAAGAGAAGAAAGTTAAGTGTTCAGATGCCCAGGAAAAGCTGAATGCTTTGAGATATCTAGTTTAACATGAAATTTATGCCAAACATCTACTTAATTCAGGTATTTTACCTTGTGTTTGGCATAAATACATTTACCCAGCATAAGTAAAAGGAGAAATTGTCTTATCCAGCATCTCTTTGGCAAAACACTGGAGCAAAAAGGAAAGGAGAGGTAATTAAATACCATGCAAGTTTATTCAAAGCAGAGAATCTCTACTCTTCTTAATTTTTCCTTAATATCAATAGAAAAATCTGTCTTTACAACCATACCGTTATATCTTATTCTCTTGCAAAAATACTTACATAATTGAATAACTCTTAATCAACTAGATCTTCCAAGTAAGAAAACACAATGGTGACGAAAATAAGGATTTTGTAGAAAACGGTTAACTTCTTTATACTGGAAATCATAGCGTTAGCAACTAATCAAACTCTACCAAATGTGTTACTCTCTCAAAATAGTTTGCACTTGGGGAGTTGTCAACTACATTTCCTGTCTTCCCTCCCAGGCAAAAAGTTGCCCTGAAAAATATAATTAAATAGATGAGATGGGCATGTTCTGTTGTTTTCTTCCTGTTGCTCAGACCAATGGATCACACAGGCTTTCCTCTAATTCTAGCAGAGAGTTAGATAATGGTGTTTTTATTTCTAAGTCACATTAAAATCTTTGATGTTATGATTTGTAATTAACTGTTTACACTCTGAGAAAATATTCTCTGTCCCTTTGACTTGATGAAAAATAATTGGTTGCACCCATCACAGCTATTAACTCTTAGGAGATTTGCCTGTCACCTTTTCAATCCTAACAACGTGTCAGATTTCAAACTAAGAAAATGATCTTTTTAAAAAAATAAAATAAAATTTAACTCTTTTCTCCCTAAAAAATGAACTAAGCCATTTATTGACATTATTCACAACTTTTCGGTAAGTAACTTTTGAAACAAGAGTTTTTAAATTTTTTTTAATGTTTATTTATTTTTGAGAGAGACACAGAGCGTGAGCGGGGGAGGGACAGCGAGAGAGGGAGACACAGAAGCTGACCCGGGCTCCAGGCTCCTAACTGTCAGCACAGCCCCACACAGGGCTAGAACCCACGAACTGTGAGATCATGATCTGGACCAAATTTGGACGTGCAACTGACTGAGCTACCTACACTCCCCTTGACACAGAGTTTTTAAAACCTTCATGATCTGTATATGACATGCACATATGCCACATGCTCACTCAAACCTCAAACATTTTAATATCTTCCAAACTGTTGAGCATGGCCCACTTTGGACTCCTTTTAACTAGTTCATTTTTCACAGTATTAGAATGCCTACCATGGTATCAAGGGAAAAAAAAATCCAATCTCATGGAATAATCAAAGAGAGTGTTTTGCCGAAATCATTCATCTCAATGTACCCAAATGAAGAGATTATATTGTAACCTCTATGCTCAGCCAATGGTCTTTGTTAACTACTTTAACACTGTTTACATCAAGAAAGAAAGCATAGTGACCCCAAGCCATCTTGTATCTAAATGCAATTAAAATTCAATCAGTACTCTGTCACTTCAAGGCTGAGATGGGTACAGGCATTTTGATATTTACAGATAAGTCTGAAATATTGGTTAATAATATTTACTTCATTTTTTTTTCTCACAACTTGCCTTCACAGCACCCAGTAACAAAGCGTGGCGGAGGAAAGAATGCTTATTCCCCTCCTCTTTTTTTTATAAATATGCTAATGACCTCAAGCTAAATGTTAATGTGGGTCATTCTTTGATAAGAATAACAATTAACTGTTAAGACTGGTAGCTTTTAGAGAGAAAACATTTTTAAGCCTGTCGTGAAATAGATTCATTTTGAGAGGTTAATGAGAAGGTGACTGATCCTTGTATCTTTTGTCTAATAGACCTTTTTTGAGGGAAAAAAAATCAGTTTTGCTTCTCATTGATATAATCCACATCTCTTTTTATAAAACCTTTTTCTTCTGTCAGTAACTAAGTAAGATTCTGAGGGATTCGAGGAAATGTAGCTAAAATATTTAAACCAATTAATATTTGTTATCCTCAAACTGGCTTTAAAAAATGTTAGTTTTCCCCAAGATAGATAGATAGATAGATAGATGTGGACAATACGTTTTTTCTAAGCCCACTGTTGTCCTAAGTGATATTTAATTAACTGGTGCTGCCCCTGGCCCATGTGACACATTATGTTAAAGAAAGTTTGTCAAGAAGAGACTGCTCTCTGGCTAAGGAGATTTAAGAAATAGGGGCAACCACATTCAAGACCAAATTTGAAAGTCCTTTTACCCAAAGGAATATAACAAGTACAGTGACTTTACTAGTCACTGTAGGCTCATTCCTCCTTCATTGGCCTCTAGTAGATTCATCATTAAAAATTTAGAATTTTCTTCTGCTTATAAATACCATGTTATAGGATCCTTTCAAAGACTATCAACTAAACCAACTGCCCCTTGCATTCTAGGAATTCATATTTTGAGAGAAACCTGATTATGCCTTGGCCCACTCTGTATTTTCCCTAGAGAAATGAAAACTTATGTTTACACAAAGACCTGCTCACAAATGTTTATAGCAGCTCTACGCATAATTGCCAAAAACCAGAAACCACTCAAATGTCCCTCAGTGGGTAAATGAACAAACAGTGGTATATCCACACAAAGGAAGACTGCCCAGCAATTAAAAGGAACAAACTAGTAATAAATAGATATGATCTATGATCTATTACTAGTAATAAAAAGATACTATGATGAGTGAAAAAAGCCAATTTCAAAAAGTTACTTATTGTAAGAGTACATTCGTATGGCCTACCCAAATGAAAAGACAATCTCTAGCGAAGGGGAGCAAATCAGTGGTTGCCAAGGCTGATGGGTGGGAGGAGAGTGTGACTGTGAAAGAATAGTACAGAGTTTTGGGGGGAGTTGAAGTTCATTTGTATCCTAATTGTATTTCTGTGTTAAAATTCATAGAGCTATGTGTCCCCAAAAAGGTCAATTTTCAACGTATGATTTTTTTAAATAAAAAAATGTTTAAGTAGTATGCCTTAGAATTCAATTTCCATTTTATAAATAAGAAAAGTAAGACGTAGAAACAAGACCAAGTCACCCCATTAGTCAAGATTGAAATTTGCATGATTGAAATTAGATTGGAGTGCCTGGGTGGCTCAGTCGGTTGTGTTGGACTTCAGCTCAAGTCATGATCTCATGGCTCATGAGCTTGAGCCCCACATTGGACCCTGTGCTGACAGCTCAGAGCCTGGAGCCTGCTTTGGATTCTGTGTCTCCTTTTCTCTCTGCCCCTCCCCAGCTCACCTGTGTCTCTCTCTCTCTTTCAAAAATAAATAAACATTAAAAATTGTTTTAAGTTAGATTGAATCATTAGAGATATTGTGTTATATAATAATGTGATGACTGCATACATGTAACTTAATATATTTTTCTGGTATATTGGTAGAACAGAAAGAAAGGAAATTCATCTCCATTAAAATTACATTGAAAATCCGTAATAAAAGAAAGCAAGCAAAAATGTCCCAGAGACTAGACTCCTTATTTCAGGGAATATTGTCTATGATCATATTTTAATGAAAGAACAAAATTCTGTATAGGGTTTTGCTGGTTTGATGCTGAGTAATTAGTAGATAAGAATGATGGGCTTTGGAGTCAAACTGCCTGGTTTCACATCTCATCTGTTTCACTTATTAGTTGTTAGACCTTCATTAAGTTACTTAAACTAAGTAATATTACTGGGAGCCCAATATCTCTGATTTCCACTGAGCTCCTGAATTAGAACCCCCAAAGCTTTCATGTGCAAATAGAAGGAAAAGTTGATAGCAATTGGGGAGCATAAGACTAAATGGGGTTAACAGGAATCCTTTAGGCGACAGAAGATAGTCTCTTAGGAATTACTCTAGAGCAAAGACTCAAGTGTGTCCACTTTCATCACATCCTATTAAAGGGTAGCCAGTTCATAAAAGCTAGGAATCAAATGTCTAATGGACATTGAGATCCTATGAGACCAAAGATCCTCATTGATTCTTGTTGATTCTAAGGGACCAAGCAATCCTTTATCTAAGTTGAGTTTTAGCAATTGACTGGGGAAGTCACAAATAGCTTCCAACCTTTAAAGAGAAAGAAACTTCCCATTTTTCATGACATCACAGTCTAAACTCTAGACCCTAGAAACTATGCTTTGTTCTGAAAAAATGGAGCTTGGAAACTGTGTCCTTTGTGTGCTACTACTGTCAACAAACACGGAGAATCAATTTGTCAAGCTTTCTGGGGAACATAACAGAAGGTGAACCACACATTGTGTGAGAGTGGAGTTTTAATGAGGAAATCCAGTATCTTCAGTATGTTAGCTTCTTGGGGCAACTGTAACAAATTACTAGAAACTTAGTGGCTTAAACCAACACAGTTTTATATATCTGACATTTCTCAAGGTCAGAAGCTCCAAATGGGTCTCACTGGGTGAAAATCAATGTCAGCCAGGCTGCCTTCCCTTCTAGGAGAGAGAATCCTTCTTCTTACCTTTTCCACCTTCCAGAGGCTGCCCACATTCCTTGCCTAGTGGCCTCCTTCCATCTTCCAGGCTTACAGTGGCCATTCAAACCTTTCTAACATAGCATTATCAAACTTAATTCCATCTGCTACTTTAGTCCCCTTCTGCCATACAACATAACACAGTCACAGGTTCCAGAGATTAGTACATGGACATCTTTGGGAGGTCATATTCTGCTTACCACACTAAGGTTAAGGTTAAATAATTGTGAGAATTAAAGTGGCATTTCTATAAACTCTTGGGGCATAGCTATCCCAAGTGAATTAAAAGTCTGAGTGCAAGAGTAAATGAAAAACTGTTGAGAATACTTCTATTACTCTAAATTAAGCAACTGTCTCAGGGATTAAAGAGAGGATAGTATTAGGTTGGGAACCACAGGAAGTGAGGAGGCACAATCTTGTTAATGACCCTAAAATCTTGGACAAAATGGTATACAGTCATTTATCTTTTTGATGGAACAAATAGGATATTATAAGAGTTACTATGGGGAATAACAAGTCTTTTCTGAAGGTATGTGGATACAATGGACCTGATTTTCTTCAACAGCAATTTTTTTAGTGGATTTTTAGCCAGTTTCAAGAAGGACATAGCCAGATTTATAAAGACCTTTAAAGGTTTAGCCTCCTCTATGAATCCCATATCTAAATACTCCTTGACCCACAGGCTCTTGAAGACAGATTCAAGATATGAAATGTGGATCATGAAGGCATCAGGTATTAGATAATCAATCTGTGCCATCATCAAATTACAGGCTGGGGATTCTTCTGGGAGTTCCATTAAGAGGTTTCTGGGTCCACATTTAATACTGGCATCCCATTTACAAGGTAGATCTCCTCCCATCAGATGCACCAGAGTAGAATTACTAAGTAAAAAAAAGTGTGTCGATTACAGAGAAGACAAAGACAAAGACAGAGTCTGAAAGGCATTTGAAATCTCTATCTCTTATTCCTAGGAAGGAATGATAGAAATATAGATGGGGAGCCTGGGTGGCTCAGTCAGCTAAGCATCTGACTTAGGCTCAGGTCATGATCTTGTGGTCTCTGGGTTCGAGCCCCACGTTGGGCTCTGTGCTGACAGCTCAGAGCCTGGTGCCTGATTCAGATTCTGCCTTTCCCTCTCTCTCCTTGCTCCTCCCCTGCTCACACTCTCTCCTTCTCAAGAATAAGTAAATATTTTAAAAAAAATATTTAAAAAAAGAAATATAGTAGAATTTATGGTAGATCATGTAGCCCCAATATTAATTACATATGAAAACTTCTATTTCTATAACTGCATGAAAAGTTCTGTTTTTTGTGTTAAAGGCAGTTATAAATTGACCAGAGCAGCTACTCTCACAGACAGGGGTTGTTTTATCAGTGTTTTGTCTTTTTCCTTTTTTGGGTCTATCTTTCTAGCTAAAGTAGAGCAAATGTTCTTCCAATGGCCCTTTTTCTTATAATAATGACAGTTGTCTTTTTGTAGACTAGACATAGATGTGTCCTTGTTTTTGCTTTATCTAATTGCTTAATCTGAAAAGCTCTTAATCTGATCTATTTTTTCCTTTTTTTTTTTTCTGAGCCAAAGTATCTTCCAAATGCTCACCAAGCTCTTATGATTTAGAGAAGGCACAGTCTACTAACCTATCTTCTGTTTTCTGAGAAATTATGAAGTCTTGATTTCTCTTGAGGCCAGAGTATTCCTGGTGGTAGCTAAGTGGTCTGTTGAAGCCAGGCATGGAATTATGTTTCCCCTGTTTATGGAACTGGACTTTTTTATTGTGGTAAAGGAGTGTGGGACCCAAGGAATTGAACAAAAATCCCCTACCCCTGGACAAGCAGAGCAAGACTAACTCCATTTTGTGCTATACCCACCATGTCATGTATAACCCCCACATGACCTACTTATTGCTTAAGACACTCCCCCACCCTAGTCAAGCCGCTGAGCACACCCTTACTGGAAACCGGCTCATATAGAATGCGGAACCCCTAACCACCAAAGAATGTAAACCCCGCCTTTTGCCCGCCAAACTTGTGCGCCAATTCTGACCAGAGTGATAGGCTAGTTCAAACAATTACTATAGGGTAAATTGTAATTCAATTGGCCACCTGCGTGTGGACTGACATGACTATGCAACTTTCTGTGTGTGTTACAATCTCATTGGCCACTGGCCCCTATAAAACTGCTACGCCTCTTAACCTAGGGGTCCAAGTCCCTGCTCCGCTGTGTCGGGTATACTTGGGCCCAAGCTCGAGCTTGCAAATAAACCCTCATGCGTTTGCATCGGTATCGGCTCCTTGGTGGTCTCTCAGATTCGAAATCAGGGGCATTACAGGAGACATAACAAAATTTATCATTTTAACAAGTTTTAGGTGCACAGTTTAATAGCGCTGAATACATTTACGTAGTTGTGCAGTCAGGACCAGTACTGTTTCCAGAACATTTTTATCTTCCTAAACTGAAACTCTGTACCCATTGAACATTCACTCCCCATTGTCCTTTACCTCCAGCCCCTCACAACCACCATTCTGTTTTCCATCTCTATGAATTTGATTTCTCTAGGTATTTCATATAAGTAGAATCATATAATATTTGCCATTTTGTGATTGGTTCTTTCACTTACTGTAATGTTTCCAAGGTTCATCTGTGTTGTAGCATATGTCAGAATCATATTCCTTTTCAGGCTGAGTAACATTCCATAGTATGTATCCACCACATTTTGTTTATCCGTTCACCTGTTGATGAATATTTGGGTTGTTCCCACTTTATGGCTATTGTGAATAATACTGCTATGAACATTGGTGTACAAATATCTGTTTGAGTCTCTGCTTTCCATTATGATTATTTTTTTTAGCTTTCTACCCACAAGTGGTATTCCTGGATCATATGGAAATTCTGTGTGTCCTTTTTTGAGGAATTGCTGGAATGTTTTTCACAGAAGCTACACCATATTATATTCCCAACAATAGGACACCTAGTCGGCTCAGTCGGTTAAGTGTCTGACTTCATTCAGCTCAGGTCATGATCTCATGGTTTGTCAGTTTGAGCCCACATCAGGCTCTGTGCTGACAGCTTGGAGCCTGGGGCCTGCTTCAGATTCTGTGTCTCCCTCTCTCCCAGCCCCTCCCATGCTGGCATTCTATCTTCCTCTCTCTCTCTCAAAAATAAATAAACATTTAAAAAAATATCTTTATATTCCCAACAGCAATGTGCAAGTTTATTATGTGCAAGGGTTCTAATTTCTCAAATTCCTCACTAGCATATTATTTTCTGTGGGTTTTTGTTTGTTTGTTTATAATAGCTGTTCTTCTGGGTATGAAGTAATATCTGATAGTGATTTTGATATGCATTTACCTAATAATTAATAATATTCAACATCTTTCCATATGATTACTGGTCATCTGAATATCTTCTTTGGAGAAATGTCTATAAGAGTGCTTTAGACATTTTTTTTTGATTGGGTTGTTTGTGTTTTTGTTGTTAAGTGGCAGTTCTTTAGACTTTTTGGATATTAGTCTCTTATTATTTATATGATTTACAAGTGTCTTCTCCCATGGGTTGCCTTTTGACTCAGTTGATAGTGTCTTTTGATGCATAACACTTTTAAGTTTTTATGAAGTGCAATTCATCTACTTTTCTTTGGTTGCCTTGTACTTTGGATCTCACATTCAAGAGTTATTGCAAATCCAATGTCGTGAAGCTTTCCACCTATGTTTCTTCTAAGAATTTTATAGTTTTAGCTTTTACATTTAGGCCTTTGACCACATTGAGTTGATGTTTGTATATGGTGTATGTATAAGGTAAGTGTTCAACTTCATTCTGTTGCACGTGGATATTTACTTTTCCCAGCAGTGTTTGTTGAAAAGATGGTCCTTTCCTCATTAAATGGTCTTGGCACCCTTGTTGAAAATTATTTGGTCATTTTGTAAGGTTTATCTCTGGGCTGTCTATTCTTTTCCATCGGTCTATCTGTCTATCTTTGTACCAGGACCACACTGTTTGATTGTTAACTGTATCTTTGTGGTATTGATTGCATCTTTGTAGTAAGTTTTGAAATCAGGAAATATGAGACCTTCCAACTCTGTTCTTTTTCAAGATTGTTTTGGCTATTTAGGATCCCTTGAGATTCCATTGCAATTTTAGGATATATTTTCTACTTCTGCAAAAAATATTGTTGGGATTTAGATACAGATTGCATTGACTCTATAGATCATTTGGGGTAGTATTGATGTCTTAACAATATTGTCTTTTGATTCATGAACATGGGATGTCTTATTTCTTTATGTCTTCTTTAACTTCTTTCATCAGTTTTTTGTACTTCTCAGTGTGTAAGTCTTCCACTTCCTTGGTTAAGCTTATTATTAAGTGGGTTTTTTTATATACTATGTTAAATGGAATTGCTTTTAAAAAAATTTCCTTTTCAGATTGTTGATTCTTAGTGTATAGAAACACGACTAATTTTTACATATTGGTTTTGTATTCTGCAACTTTGCTGAATTCTTTTATTAGTTTTAACAGGATTTTGGTGGAATCTCTAGGGTTTTTTTTTACATATGAGGTTATATAGTCTGTGAACAGAGATAATTTTTCTTAGGCCATTTCAACTGGGCTGTCCTTCATTTCTTTGTCCTGCCTAACTGCTCTGGCTGGCTATCTATTTCAATATTATGTTGAATAGAAGTAGCAAAAACTGACAGCCTCATCTTCTTCCCGATCTTAGAAGAAAAGCTTTCACTGCTGATTATAATGTTAGTTGTGGGTTTTTCATACACATCCTTTGTTATGTTGAGGTAGTTTCCTTCTATTCCTAGTTGGTTGAATGTTTTTATACTAGAATGGTGTTGGATTTTGTCAAATGCTTTGTCTACATCATTTGAGGTAATCATGTATTTTTTTTTCTCCATTCTGTTGAAATAGTATATCATATTGATTGACTTTCATATGTTGAATCATCTTTTCATGCTTCCCAGGAATAAATCCCACTTGGTAATGTGGTATAATCATTTAAATGTGCTCTTGAATTCAGTTCACTAGCATTTTGTTGAGAAGTTTTACATCAATTTTCATAAGGGATATTGGTCTGTAGTTTTTGCTTTGTTTTTTTCTTGAAGTGTCTGTCTAATATCAGGGTAAACCTGGCCTCATAAATTTTGTTAAAAAGTATTCCTCTTCAGTTTTTTAGAAGAGTTTGAGAAAGATTAGAATTTTTTAAACGTTTATTTATTTGAGAGAGAGAGAGAGCATGTGTGAGGAGAGAGGCAGAGAGAGAGGGAAAGAGAGAATCCCAAGCAGGCTTTGTGCTGTCAGTGTGGAGCCCGACTCAGGGCTTGATCCCACAAACCGTGAGATCATGACCTGAGCCTAAATCAAGAGTCAGACAGTTAACCCAACCCACTGAGTTACCCAGGTGCCTTGAGAAGGATTAATACTAATTCTTTAAATGTTTGGTAAATTTCACCAGTGAAGCCATTGATCCAGAATTGTTCTCTGTTGGAAGGTTTGGACTTTGCTTCAATCTTGTTACTAGTTATACATCTATTCAGAATTTCTATTTTTTCATAATTCGTCTTTTAGGTTATATGTTTCTAGTAATTTGTCCATTTCATCTGGTAGGATGGATTTTTGACCAATGAATATGGACAAGAAAGACTTCAAGGATACCTGCTAGAGTATCTGGGTTTTTTTTGTTCTTTATATATCTATCCATACTTAAATATTGTCCCACATTTTTAATATCATTTTGGTAAGCAAATCGTCTTGCTTTTACTAACAAAGTTTTGGCATATCTTGACTTCACACATAGATAAACTAATTGATAAGGGAGTCCAGGACTATAAATTCCTAAGGCAATCCTAAATTCTTCAGTGAACTTGAGCCTTCCTTTTAAGAAGGCTTGGTAAGTCATTAACTAGATTATTTAAATCTTATCTGGACCATCCAAGGCTTAGAACTAAAAGACCTGCCAGGCTGGTGTATATACTCACAGACCACAGATCGCAGGATAACATGAAGAGATATTGTCCAGGGATAAAGATATGTTTTAAAAGGGGAAGTGGAAGAGAAGGAAGAGGGTCTGTTGAAGGTGCAGGAAAAAGAAGAGGAGTAAGGCAAGAGGAAGGAGAGAGTGAAGGTTCAAGGGTTCATAAAGGAGGTCAACTGAGGAGGTCAACTGAGAGTTGGGTCATGAGATAGAAGTACAGTTTGAATTTTAGATCCACCAAGTCGGTAGTCCTTTCTAAGCTATCCTTAAAAGAATAAATTTAATTTTTTTTTGTCTTTTGGAGTTTTCCTGTCTTTTAGAAGCATCTTCATATCAAAAAAAGAAAAAAAAAAGGAAAAAAAAGAAAAAAATGCTGCCTATTGATATTTATAAAATTTAAACTCTGATCCCAAAGCACCAGGCAAAAGGTTATTTTATTTTTGTTTCAAGTTTCCCAGAATATCATGTAAAGGGGGAATGTAAGTACAGCTACATTAGTGAAATTCAGTGTCTGTCATAGCCCAGAAAAGTATTAATGTGCTGACTTGATACAGAATATTTTTACCTCCTCTCATTTAACTGAGCTTCACATCAGAAGTATTTTGTTTGCTTAAATAAATAAAATTTGGTTAAAGAAATTATAATGTAGGCAATACCAATTTTATGTTAATTTCTGAACCCACTCCACTTTCAAAAAAAATTACACTAATTAGATAGAAAAGTATTTGTAGGCAAACTTTTTTGTAATACCACTTACAATGTTGCCAGACCTACTGTGTTCATTTACTAGGGGTGAGAGAGAAAATAGGTAACATAGCATTGCCTCTAAGTTACCATGTGTGTATGTGAGCAGACCCATGTTTATACGTCTTTAATTGAAAATTTTTAAATTGTTTTGAAATTTTGTAACTCCAAAATGACAGCATTCTTTCTAGTAATTCTGTCAACCAGTTGGCATCTGCAAGATGATTGTGATAAAATTTCCTTGTGAGTCAAAGCATATTTCTTTTAACTCCTGCAATGATTGTTATTGTCCTAAATTGACAGGTGAAGTATGTTGTCCAGATGAACAGCACAATCGGGTTTCCACTGGCATCGGCGACTCCTGCTGTGGCCGAATGCCTTACTCCACCTCAGGAAACCAGATTTGCTGTGCTGGGAGGCTTCGGGATGGCCATGGCCAGCAGTGCTGTGGCGGACAGATTGTGAACAAAGACTTAGAATGCTGTGGTGGAGAAGAAGAAGGCAAGGTGTACAGTCGCCTTCCAGGTAAGGAGCCCTTGTCTACTTTTCAATCGGTGGAGATTCTGAGAAACACAGGTCGGGAAATTGCCCTAGATACAAAGCAAATAAGTAATTAAAGCTCATGTGAATTATGTCTAATACATTTAAGTATATATTCTACAACAAATGAAAATGTAATCTCACCTTTTTTTATGTTCGTGGATGCATTTCATGAAAATGGATCAAAGCTCTTTCCTGTTGAGAAGTGTCATATCCACCATAAACAAAAACAAACACAAAAACACACGTGAATGCATGCACTGGTTCTGGATCAAGAGAATATTTCCTAGCAATGCTAACAGTATACAAAATTATTATTGATGATATGTCAATTCTTTTGCTCCCTTATTCTTTGGTAGCTATGAAATTAACACTAATTTTAATAGCAATCATTATCACTGATTGAGTGCTTACTATCAACCAGGTACTATGCCCAATGTTTTATGCATTACTAACTCAATCCTTTTTTTTTTTCAATTAATCTTTATAACAATCTTACTAGATAGGTTCTATTATTGTCTACATTTTAAGAATGAGGAAGCTGAGGCACAGAAATTAGTCACTTGTTCAAGATTCCATAATGAATTTTTGGGTGCCTGAAAGTTATATAATTTGGGGGGTCCTCTTTAAGGAAAGAAAATAAAATGATGAACACATGATTAAAATATAAAAATAATATTTATTTAGAAGGGGAAAATAAATTATGAAAATTACAAATTTAAAAAATAAAATCTAGCAAATGCCACTAACATAAAAACAGCATGTTTGGATTATATAACTTCTCACATCCCTCTTTTTTCCCCCTGACATGTTTAACTTATACCCTTGATCACCTCTTCATGGGACAATGACTTTGTGCCATTTATCAATGAGAAGCATAGAAAGATAATTCATTCTTTCCTAATCAAAATACGTTTTAATTATTGAAATTTAGAAAAGTGGTTTTAAGCTTCAAAGTTTATTATTATAATATTATGTAAGTTCTTAGATTATTGTCAAATTTAGAGAAACATTTACCAAGGATCTCTCTAAGATTTAAGGGCATTTTAAGTTTTCTTATCTTATTTTATTTATTATTTATTTATTTATTTTATTTTTTAAAGATTATTTATTTATGTTGAGAAAAGAGAGAGAGCATGTGAGCAGGGGAGAGGTAGAGAGAGAGGAAGAGAGAGAATCCCAAACACGCTCCACTGACAGTGACCCAATGCGGGGGGCTTGATCTCATGAATCTGTGAGATCATGACCTGAGCTGAAATCAAGAGTTGGATACTTAATTGACTGAGCCACCCAAGTGCCCTGAGTTTTCTTATTTTAAAGTAATTTGCAATGACATGTGTTAAATATTTGTTGAATTGACAACATCATACCAGTTTTTCATGGCTATCATTTTATGACTGAATTTGAGCTATAACTATTTTACCTATGCATCAGCCGAAGTATAATTTTTTTCAATGTATTTATGAGTTACCTCTCTTCATAATTTGTAATAATTTATACTTCAATCTAAGATCCATCAGCTTCTTTTAATAGTTTACTACTTTTGTTATAATCTAAAATTTATTTTGTTATAATTCTCTTGATGTCACAATATTTCAGTTGATTCTATTGGTCAGTTTTACAGCTTTTGTTTCATATGCCATTAATTTTTCTGTCTGATCTTTCTCTTTCTTTAAAGCTTCCCCTTATATGCATCCAAATTAGGAGTCTGTAATTTCTCACATTTCTTATCTTTACAAATTGAAGTTAAAATGGCATATTCAAGGCCTAATGACTTTTTTATAGAGTTGACAAAAATCATAAACATAGCTACTGAACCCAAACGAAATATTGCCCCAACTCAACTTCCCCTTACTTAGATTTCAAAAATGTACACGGTCACTCTCCTATTTTATTTTTATTTTTTTTTTATAAATTTTTTTTTAACGTTTATTTATTTTTGAGACAGAGAGAGACAGAGCATGAACAGGGGAGGGGCAGAGAGAGAGCGAGACACAGAATCGGAAGCAGGCTCCAGGCTCTGAGCCATCAGCCTAGAGCCTGACGTGGGGCTCGAACTCACGGACCGCGACATCGTGACCTGAGCCAAAGTCGGACGCTCAACCGACTGAGCCACCCAGGCGCCCCAGTCACTCTCCTATTTTAGTCAATACAAGGATACATAAGATACAAGGCAAGTTAAAGGAGCAAGAGACAGAGGCCATGAAAAATTGTAGTTAAAGATTATACATTTGCTAATTTTATAAAAATATATAACCATGCTTTTCCTAGAAGGGGCTCTTGTCAGAAAACGGCCCTGAAGTTCAAGCTCATTAGCTTCAGGGTAAATCCGCCCACACAACTAGCAAGGGTTGAGAACTCCGGCCTTTCTCCGGGCATAATTTCAGGACACCATTAGATCTTGATGCAGATGAACTATGAATTTCTTGTTTTTCTATAATTTCTTCTTTAAAAAAAAACATCAAAAAGTTATCCACAATATCAGTAATAATTGTTGAAATTAGTATAGTGTTATTGTTATATACCATTGTATATATTATATATATTTTTATACACATTTTCTTCCTTTTTTAAATTTTATTTAAATCCAAGTCAGTTAACATATAGTGTAACAATGGTTTCAGGAGCAGAATTTAGTGATTCATCACTCACATACAACACCCAGTGCACATCCCAACAAGTGCCCTCCTTAATGCCCATCATCAATTAGCCCATTCTCCCACCCAACACCCCTCCAACAACCCTGTTTGTTCTCTGAATTTAAGAGTCTCTTACTTCTGTGTAAAAGTTCTGAAGATAATTATTAAGAAGAACACTTGAAGAACAAAACTAATCAATCAAAAAATTTAAAAAGTATCAATCCTGGGGGTACCTGAATCTTGTATCTTAACAAGAATAATAGACTTCCAATATTTTCATAGCCCTTAAATAAATGAGAAATGCTTGATTAAATTATTCACAACTGAATTTCAGTACTCCCAGTATGGGAAAGATTGTTCTCCTTCTTTCAGACAAAAAATGCCTGATTTCTAGTTTTTTATTTTATCTTTGGACAACCATTAAGTGTGTTCCCAAGGCATTTACTATTCTGTGCAGTTATAAATCACCCACCTGGATCCACACTATACCCGTGCTGTACATTCTTTTTGTTGTTGTTAATTTTTAGTGTTTATTCTGACAGAGAGAGTGCACACACATGAATTGGTGGGTGGGAGAGGGACAGAGAGAAAGGAAGAGAGAATCCCAAGCATGCTCTGTGCTGTCAGCATGCAGCCTGGTGTGGGGCTGAAACCCACAAACTGTTAGATCGTGACCTGAGCTGAAATCAAGAGTCGGATGCTTAGCTGACTGAGCCACCCAGGCACCCCTCTATGCATTCTCCAGTGAGACATATATGGAGGAAGACTTTAACATATACTCAGACTGTTTGATAGTACCGTGTCATTTTGTTGATCTCCATCAACTGTCCAGAAAATAGTGATGATGGATTGTTGCCCTACATACAACAGAATTGGACTTCAATTAGGACACTTCCATTGACCCCAGAAATTTAAGGATTACCTCCAACATACCGCACAGACACCTGTATCTGCACTATAAGGTAATAAGAAAGGTGACTTTGCCAGGTAAAACCAAGAAACAATAACAAAAACTAACTTTCTAAGATCTTTACAAATAAATGATGCATTAAATCATATGATACACAAGAGTTCAGTGTAGAAACATAATCCTTTCAGAAAATTTCCCCCTGAATCGTAACCTTAAGAAGTTAGCATTCGAAAGATAAGTAAAGTACACCCAAGGAATTCAGCCCACTCAGGTGTCTCGTAGACACTGATTATTGGCTAAAAGATGTACACAATGAACAGGAGACAAAATACAACAAAAAATAAACAACAGTCTGTGTTCACTATTTGCCAAACTGAATTCTGTGTACTTCATAATATACCCACACATTTATAACATGCTTAAAGCTCGCAACAACCCTATGAGGTAAGTACTGTTATTATCTCCATTTAAATTTTTTTTAACATTTATTTTTTTGAGAGAGAGAGAAACCATGAGCAGGGAAGGGGCAGAGAGAAAGGGAGACAGAATCTGAAGCAGGCTCCAGGCTCCAAGCTGTCAGCACAGAGTCCGACGCAGGGCTCAAACTCACAAACAGCAGGATTATGACCTAAGCCAAGGTTGGATGCTTAACCAACTGAGCCACCCAGGTGCCCCTATTATCTCCATTTTAGATATGAGGAAACTGAAGTGCTTCTAACAAAAGTTAAAAACTGTCCCCCATACAAAAGAAATATAGAACATAATACTAAACTAATGCCATATGCTATAGAAAGATTACGTTTTGGGTCTTTTCAACTATATATATATATATTGGGTAAATAATTAGAATCAGGTTTGTTCAAATAATGATATACCTGAACCATGCCTATCAAAAGAAACCCCCCAAAAACAAAAAACAACAACAAACACTGTCCCCAAATCACATAGCTACCAAGTGGCTGTATTATTTCAGGTAGCATTAATTGCTGCTATAAACGAACCCCCAAATTTGCAAAGTCTCAAATACAATAGGGGTTATAGTTTTCTTATATAATAGTACTGGGATATGAACCTATCTGCAGGTTACCTCTCTTCCCTAGGTATTTTGGCCTTTCCACAGGTAGCTTCTAAGGTCACCTGGGGGTTATACCCATTCCTGCAACCAAAAAAGAAAAAGAACATGGAATAATGGGTGTGCGAATTTTTTATTGCCAGGTCTAGGAATAGCAAAATTTAAGTTAACATTTCACTAACTGGAACTCACTATCTGTTGACACCTAAGTGCAAGGGGGTCTGGGAGATTTCCTCTGGAATCTCTTGCTTCTGTGGCTAAGAAGGGATTCTAGCAGCATCCAAATGGCTACAGAGCCCATGCTCTTAACCTCTTTCTTTGATCATTATGATATTTGGAGAAGCACTGGACACCCTCCAACCCAAACTGTTTGTCAGGTCTAATGAGCAAGGTCAGTATCATAAACTACCAAATTGCAAACATTTTTTGGACGACTGGAAAAGAAAAGAGGCCTTATACACTCTGCCCTTTGAGTGCACACCTCATGTTTGCCAAAGTTAGAAGAAAGAGTAATATGAGGCACCTGGGTGGCTCAGTAGGTTAAGCATCCGACATCGGCTCCAGTTATGATCTCTCGGTCCATGGGTTCGAGCCCCGCTTTGGGCTCTGTGCTGATAGCTCGGAGACTGGAGCCTGCTTCAGATTCTGTCTCCTTCTCTGTCTCTCTGCCCCTCCCCCGCTCATGCTCTGTGTCTCTCTCTCAAAAATTAACATTGGGGCGCCTGAGTGGCTTAGTCAGTTAAGCGGCCAACTTCGGCTCAGGTCATGATCTCGCGGTCTGTGAGTTCGAGCCCCGCAGCGGGCTCTGTGCTGACAGCTCAGAGCCTGGAGCCTGTTTCAGATTCTGTGTCTCCCTCTCTCTGACCCTCCCCCATTCATGCTCTGTCTCTCTCTGTCTCAAAAATAAATAAACATTAAAAAAAATTTAAAAAAAATTAACATTAAAAAATTAAAAAGAAAAAAAGAATAAGAAAGGGTAGTATGTATGAGTGCTAGGCCCTGAGACAGTCACTTTTAAAGAATGACGTGGGGGTGCCTGGGTGGCTCAGTCTGTTAAGCATCCGACTTCAGCTCAGGTCATGATCTGACAGTTTGTGAGTTCTAACCCCGTATCAGGCACTATGCTGACTGCTCAGAGCTTGGAGCCTGCCTGGGAAGCTGTGTCTCCCTCTCTCTTCCCATCCCCTGCTCTCACTCTGTCTCTCTCTGTCTCAAAAATAAATAAACATTAAAAATTAAAAAAAAAAAAAGAATGACATGGGTCTTCTATGGGTCTGACCCTTTGCAGAAACACCTTTGCAGGTGGTCTGTGAGATCAAAATGATCTTCATACTAATACTAACCTATTATATGTCTTTTTTTTTTTTTGCATTTATTTATTTTTGAGAGACAGAGAGACACAGCGTGAGCAAGGGAGGGACAGAGAGAGAGAGAGAGAGAGAGAGACAGAAACAGAAGCAGGCTCCAGGCTCCAAGCTGTCAGCACAGAGCCCGATGCGGGGCTCGAACTCGCGAACCGCGAGATCATGACCTGAGCCGAAGTCGGACGCTTGGCCGACTGAGTCACCCAGGCGCCCCTTATATGCCTTTTTCAATTTCATTCTCTCCTGTGTGTACAGTGGACTTTTTCAGAGGTTGCATGTGTGATATCACAACAAACTGAATGCAGAAGTAGGTATGAGAATTTAGTTCCCTTTATTAAGCCAGCCATTAGAGAGGCTTGCAAAAATAAAAACAATATCATTCTTCTCAAATGTTACCTATTATTATTTTAAATTAATTAGTAAATACATATTTCAAAAGTTGTTGTTTTCGACTCCAGCCCAGTATTTATCAACAGATATAACCTGTATAAGCAAAAGCTATTTGGAGTCTTTAATTATTTGTAAAAAAGTGTAAAGAGATCTTGAGACCAAACTTTGCGAACCTCTGCCTTAAGGCATGGTAATCATGTGTACTAGAAAATTCTGGCAATGAGTTAGTTGTCCTGTGCTATGATCAACCAGCTGAGTATCTCCTCTTCTTTTGGTTGAGTAGTTAAAAATAGGCCCCTTAAAGACAGAACAAGGTGGGGCGCCTGGGTGGCCCAGTTTTTGAGCAGCCAACTCTTGATTTCAGCTCAGGTCATGATCTCACAGTTGGTGGGATCAAGTCCCTCAGCGGGCTCCTTGCTGGCAGCTTGGAGCCTACTTGGGATTCTCCCTCGTCCCTCTCTTTGTCCTTCCCTGGCTCGCACAAGTCCAGACTCTCTTTCTCTCAAAAATAAATAAACTTAAAAAAAAAAAAGACAGAACAAGGGTGCTAGGTTGGAAGGCAGGGTACAAAAGTGTTGCTCGCCCACTCTGTAATGGGTCAGAGTTTTAAAATAACAGCAAAAATGTCTCCTTTTAGCATCTTTGTTTATTTGTTGTTTTTTTCAGTCAATTCCCATATTCCTTCATTCGATAAAAATGTATTGTGTAGTGTCTATGCTCAAGACATTATTCTCTGTGCTCTGCGAGTGTAAAATTGGCTAAGATTCCATTTTTATCCTTAAGGACTTATAATCTAATCAAGGAGGAAAGTACCAATAAGGTTAAACACAGTCCATAAGAGATGGATGGACACAAGCATATTCTTAAGACTGAGAGTTCACTCCAGTCAAGGTGATGGAAAAAGCTAAGCCATTGGATTGGAACCTCAAACAATGAACAAGATGTTGAGATGTGTAGACAGAAGATGGACATTTCAGCTAAGGGGTGTAGCTTGAGCTAAAGTGTGAATATAGCACCGTGTGTAAGGAAGTAGAGAGGGATAAGTCTGAGTAGGCAAAAGGATCTGAATATTATTTAGTAATCAAGGAAGAGTCAACGTGATGATAAGAACTGTGATTTAAGGAGATATATTCGATTTGGGGGCAAAATGAATATGAGGGAAAAGGAAAGCTAAGTCAGAATACTATTGCCAAAAATAAAATGTAGTACAGGTAACTGTATTCTAGGAAACTGGTGCCTAATCTCCCTGAGAAATCTTTACAAAGCCTCACTTCAAATACTGGTACATAAAACACACAGAGTAATTTGCCTGCAATTTCATACACCCTTGAAGTCCATCCGTGGGCCCAAATTTCAGAATCACTCCTTACTTCACTATGGTTTTCCACGCTAGTCAAATATTTCTTAAGCAAATTGTGACATTACTCAACTCCTGCAAATCAAGATTAGCTCAAGAGTTTCCCATGACATTGTGCAATTCTGCCCAGTCTGGTAATCATGGTGGACCAGAGGAATGACACTTTTAAAAAGGAAAAGCCTCTCTTTTTATTCTCTTGACCTTCCTGCAGGTTTCAGTTAAAATAGACACGTTCCACATGCCTTTTTCCTCTCTCTGCTGCCGCTCCCTCCTGTCGCCCCTAATGACTATGACCTCAGTGACCTTCCAGAATATCCATATGGCCCTTTCTCTCCTCAACCTAGCAACACCATACCTGCTACATGAGGGTTTGGATCTCACAATATTGTTCCTAAGCCTGGCCTCTCTCACTGCCTGGCATTGTGTGCCCGCCGTAAGACCAGGCTGGCTCGTAAAACATCTCTTTATGTACTTTATTACTTAAACTCTTTTATTTGCCTGCAGGAGCCCTTTAACAAAATCACATTGAATTGACTTTCTCACACCAAATCAAATCTCCCTGGTCCCAGTTCAGTTGTCTTTGTCAATATGTATTTTATAAATGGAGTGAATTAACAGATGCTGTTGGAACAGAAGTGCTGGGGTAGCGTTTATGTTTTTACTGCTCTCTCTGGGCAGATGAGTTGTGTAGGAGTGTTATACAGGTATCTCGGGATGAAAGTCATGCTTGTCATTTCGGTGGATATGTATTCTTAACCATTTTCTTTGGATGTATTTGAAACCTCTTTATTACTCTTTTTATTCTTAGTGTTTGCTTAAAGGGCTTTATCATTTATGCCATTAATCTTGGATTGGACTTGATCATATCTTTTAGTATTGAGAGATGAAAATGAAAGTCCCCCTATCATTCCAAGAGAACAGGATTTTCAGTTAGCCATGAGAAACTGCTCATGACATACCTTTGGAACATATTGCCTGATCTCTATTATAAATGTTGTCCATGCAGCCTTTGATAGGAGACTCTGAGTTGAAAGTGCTTTGGAAGAGAATCCTGGGTTTCCATGTCCTAGAGTAGGACTTCCACAGAATGAATGACTGTGGCTATTTGTCTTGTAAGATGGGATTTAGAAAGTTTGCAAAGAGGGAAACAGAGCACAGAAATCCATTATGTAAGAGTGGTATCAAAGAATGTTTTCCAGGAAGATTTCCATGTGCCATAATGAATTTTTAATGTAAAGGGGCACGTGGGTGGCTCAGTCGGTTGAGCGTCCGACTTCGGCTCAGGTCACGATCTCACGGCTTGTGAGTTCGAGCCCTGTGTCAGGCTCTGTGCTGACAGCTTGGAGCCTGGAACCTGCTTCAGATTCTGTGTCTCCCTCTTTCTCTGCCCCTAACTCACTCGCATTCTATCTGTCTCTCTCAAAACTAAATAAACATTAAAAAAAAATTGAAAGTGTAATATAAAAGACTTTAAAACATAGCTCAGCAATTTGGGGAAATTTTTGCTCTACCCTTTATTTCTGTTTTGTGGTGGCAGCCATAGAGCCATCTACTGGTGGAGACAAGCACGCACGTCTTTTCTTTCATATCCTGCCACCATTTTGTAAGTTTGTCCTAACAATGACTAATCACAAAACTTTTTTTTTTCCAGTCTGGTGGGCTTAATATATAACCCCTTGGTTTAAAATGTGGTCCCCATGATCAGTCCCAGAGTTGTACCTGAATCTGTCACATTCCAGACTTTGATTTTACTACTGTACTATTTTGATCTCAAAAGCATGATTCATAACTCTTGTTCTTTTTTTATTTTAGAAAAATGAAGCACCTGTTTTAGAGAATTAACAATTTAGAGATTCCTCAGGACCATATGTTTATAAATGCTTTCCTTTTCGGTCCTGGCCATTAAATTAATGTTAGTAACCTATTGAAACCACTCATAACATTGTGAGTAAACAACTCTTTCCTTCACTGTTTTCTCAGTTGTATCCAATGAAATGGGAACTTCGCATTGGATATATATGCTGCTCGGGAAGATGAAATATGCAGTTTGATATTAAAAATAAATATCTAATAGCTCTATGTGTATTGTACCACTTTAGTAACATCTGTCCACAGAGAATCTTCACCTGTGTACAAATGTAATGAACAGCCTCTGGAAGAATAGATCGATCCATCAATAATACACGACCTGTTTTGTTTTCCTTTTGGCACATTTAAAGTTGTGCATTCTATGTGTCAAAGTTCAAAAGTCAAGTGCTGCATGTGATAAATTAAGCAGGGGTCAGAAGTTATTGCAATGCCGTTTCGGAAGATTGTCTGTCTCTGAATTTGCAGCTCATTCATGCTGAAGTGATGCACTATGGGAATTACTACCAAACTCCGCTCCACAACATCTGCTCTCCCTAAGTGAGTTAGTGCACGTCAGACATCTTTATGTCAGAATATTGCAGTGATGGATGCAGTCTTCAGAAAATGCTGCATAAAAATCTGGTGTGCCGTTCTGGCCATTAAGTGAAATTACTATTTAAATTAATGGCACTGTCACAGTTTATCTGTGCAAAGAATGAACGCTGATTAGGGTATTAAGTAATTAGCAATTTATCACACTGGAACAAGGTTGATAATAATTAAAGAAGTAATGGTTTACCAAAGAAACTAGAAAGGGAGTCACTTCTTGTTATGAGAGTGGAATCTTGGCTGAAAATTTTAATTCAGTGAAACAAAGATGAAGCTCTTTGTGAAAGAAAGCAGCCTTTTTTTTTTTCTAGTGTAAAAACAGTTCATTATCAAAATTTTAGTTGACCTGTCAAAAGTCCCTCAGAGCGATCAGATGACTGATTAGAGTTTCGAATTAGGTCAATGTCTGCATTTTGATTTTATACTTAAAGCATGGTGAAACCATAAAGTAACTTGGGAGTAGAGGGGGAGAATGTATTCTGCTCCCTAAAGGGCCAGTTTTCAGATTTTGATTGCTCTTTAAAATAGAAACATGAATTATTTTAAGAAAACTGCTAGAGAAAAAAATGTCGGTGAAAAAATCCAAGGTTGTATTTGAATGTCTGATCAGAAAGCAGCAGAAAAAAATGTCCAAACATTATAAAACTTAAAGGTGTAGATTTTTCTTTTTATTGTGTGTACTCACGTGTGTGTATACACATATCATTTTTACCTGTCATAACCAAGACTCAGATTACAGTGATAGCTCTGCTGGGTGTATTTATGCGAAAAAAAACCTTTCCTTGGTAATGTTAAAACAACTAATATTATTAATAAAGCACTGAAGAAAACACTTTACTTTTATTTAAACCAATCATTTTGAACAGTTACCACATTTAGACATGGCATGTTAAGACTTGGTGGTGCTCAATGATGTACATTGATAAAAGTTTTAAAATATTAGGAGAGGGGCACCTGGGTGGCTCAGTTGGTTAAGCCTCCGACTCTTGGTTTCAGCTCAGGTGATAATCTCACGTTTACCGAGTTTGAGCCCCTCATCAGGCTCCGTGCTGACAGTGCGGAGTCTGTTTGGGATCCTCTCCCTCTCTCTTGCTGCCCCTCCCCCCACTGGCTCTCTCTTTCTCTCTCTCAAAAATAAATAAATAGATTTAAAACAATGATAAATAAATAAATAAAATATTAGGAGATATTTTTTTTGAAGTGGAAAGATCAGTGAGAAAGTTCTTTGGAGTCACGTGTGGCTAAACATCGTTCTTAAGATGTGTACCAAGCCAGTGTCTACTTTCAATGATTTTTTTCTTTTTTAAATAAAAAGCACTTAAAACTCACTGGTCTATTATTAGGAGTGTCTTTCATAATGTAGGTGTTTGTACAGGACCAGATTAAACAATCAGGACCCCAGGGCACTTTGAAGTTGAGGTTCTTTATGTTATCAGTCAGGACTAATAATAAATAAACAAAATTCTAATTAAAATAAATCATTCATCACACTGCGCTGCTTTATAACTGGATATAAATTCTAATATAATAGCCCTGTGACCTGGAGTGTAGGCACCTTAATTTCTGGCTTAATCTGACTCTAGAGTATTGTTTATTTATTCAGGATTTTATGTCTAAATTTCTGCTGTATCTCTTCTATGGCAAGATCTAAATGATGTGAACACAGGCAGTCAAACTGAATTTGGTGGGAGAAAGTCTATTTGGTGTGAAAGGCACACGTGTCTTTCATCAACAAGTGGCAACCAATGACCCCTCCTTGCGAGGTCTTTCTGCCACCGACCCCAATCTCTTATCCATGTCCAGTGATGGGTCTAGAACTCAGTGCTGCTCAAAAACTAGTGGCCAAATTGCTCACCTGATCAGTGAGCAAGCGCAACTCGTTTTGAACAAATCTATCTTATGATGAACGAGTGATTTACTGGATGCCCAAGAAGCAGACGTGTCCCCTAGACAAAGCCAGGCAAAAACTTCCCAGACTCTTCCCACAGCGTCTCCAGTACTTGGATGGTGCTACCTCTTTACCCTGTCTAGCCTCTTATCCCAGAGCGTTTCGCTGACCTTTTCTCCCTGGTGAATTTCTAGAGCTTTCCTCTGACTCCCCGTAGTTTAACTAGCCCTTTTTCTGCAACACGATGTTATCATCACAAAATGAGCCGGTAATTCTCATGACGGAAATCGGGATTCTTTTTTTTCCTATGGAGCTTGGGAGAAGTTCGGCCCCGCTGAATGATTTTGGAACACTTGTTCTTGTGTGTTCTTTACCTAATTAGCGTCTAGTGTTCTTGGTAAGAAAGACCCCTCACTGCACATTTAAATCACCTTGGTAAGGAAGTGCTACCTTGTATTGTGCCATTGCAGCAACTGCCTGAGTCTGACATTTTTATACCAAACTTTATAGCGGTCTCAGTGTTCTTCCTTTTTTTTATTTCATATTCATATATAACATTTTATTGTTGCAGGGATGTTCTGTTGTGGGCAGGATTATGTGAATATGTCAGATACCATATGCTGCTCAGCTTCCAGTGGAGAGTCTAAAGCACATGTTAAAAAGAATGACCTGGTGCCAGTAAAATGCTGTGAGACTGAACTTATTCCAAAGAGCCAGAAATGCTGTAATGGAGTTGGATATAATCCTTTGAAATATGTTTGCTCTGACAAGATTTCAACTGGAATGATGATGAAGGTAATTGATAGAAAACCTCTCAGAGGTGCTGATTTGACAATGGAAAGAGAAATACATTGTTCATAACTATTTTTCTAAAATAGGAATATAAAAACTCCTGTGTGCATTATTCATTTTCACATTACATCCATATTAATACCAAATGAGTTCACTGTGATTGATGTTATTGCAATGAATTCTAAAGGAATTAATAATGATTAGCTGTTCTCAGGAAGCTTTACCCAGCACTTCAGATTAGTGCAGGACTGAAAGCCTGTGTGCCAAAAGAGCCAGAATATGTTGTCTGGGACCTATGCGGTGCCATTTTATGCCCATGGGTGCTGGGATGGAAAGGGAGAGAAATTCTGGCTTCTTCCCTCTGGGTCCCCAACCCAAATCCAACACTTTCCTTTGACAGAGACCTTAGATCCAGCAAATTCACTTGTGCTTATATCCTATTCCTTGAGACAGTTGAAGATTAACAAATGCCTGCCACTCTAAAAGCGGATAGACCTATGAGTGTATCATTTGTTTGTATGTTGACATGCTTCATGGACAGGCATGTCACGTTTTGTTAAAATTAAATTTGACAAGACTCCAGAAACCTAACATTTTAAGAAAAGGATTATGGGACATTAAAAACCAAACATGCTACTAAGTCCTATAGTCATTTTGCCTTAGGAGATGCCTGCAAATAGGTGTTTGGGTCATTCATGCCAACTGACGCAACTATACAAACATTGTGTGGACACCATAGACTTTAAGATGTAAACTAACCTTTGAAATTGTTAGGGTTCCAGCAAGCACTTTGCAACAATTAATATTAAGATAATTCATAAAGTTGTTAAAAAGAATAAGTACTTCATGAAGTGAAGAATCGTATGAAATACCCATCAAAAATAGTTTTTCATCTACAAAATTGTTTTAGAAATTGGTATGACCATACGCAACTTGAAAGAAATCTATCCAACAGTATGCTCCCAAAGTTTGCATTTATTCCAATGTTTTCAGAAATTTGGACTGGGAAATTTTTCTGAAACACACAGTCTTAAAACTGGTGATGTTGCAGGAACATGTCTTTAAAATGACTAGTTAAGAAGAATCTGTGTAGAAAAGTCTCCTCAAAAGGGCACTCAGATTTGAAAAATTAAGACAGAAAACCCGTTAGTTTCAGAAATGGCACTATTGCTCACAACTATTTGTTTCGTTATTATCCGCTCACATTTGTTTCCCAGGAATCTCATTTTGGCTTCAGGAAGATATAGTTTCCATTACTCAAGGACAATGTTCAGGATATATACATGATCTTTTAAATTGACTTAAATTGGCTTTATGAAAGCCAGTTAACAGCCATATTGACAATTCACATTAAATTATTAAAATTAAGACATTATTTCTGAATGCTGAATCAAGGAGTGTGTTACAGTAAAGTTCAACGTATGGGTTGCACTTTGTTTCGCGAATATCTCTTTCATGGAGATTTCTATCTCCTGCTCCATTCAGGACTGGACCACCGTGACATTTCTCCCCAGAGAGTCTTCCCTAAGTGTTGGTTTGGGGGTTTCTTTTACTTCTCTCCTGTGTCAGTGTCCCAGTGTTCTCAATCTAAGAGTCCCCCTTTCTTGCCTTTTTGCCTTCTTTTGGAGAAAGATCACTCTGGGTATCGGTGCGTGAAAGGTAAAGTTTTTGAGAGCTTGATGTCTGAAATTACCATTTTTCTACCCTCCCTCTAGATTGATAACTTGGCTAGGTACACAATTCCAGGTTAAAAATTATTTCTACTCGGATTTTAAAGTAATTTCTGCACTTTTAAACTTTCATTGCTATTCTGATTCCTGTTTCTTCCTAGGTACCCAGGTTGTTTTTCCTATGAAAGTTTTTAGGACATTCTCTTTATTCGGTCTAATATTTCATGATAATGTGCCTCCATGTGGATATCATCATCATCATCATCATCATCATCATTATTCATGGTGATGTACTTTTTGTGGACTTTTTCAGTGTGAAGTCTCATGACCCTCAGTTCTGAGGAATGTTATTTTATTATTTCTTTGATAATTTGCTCCCTTTTTATATCTGTTTTTACAGACTAGTTTGGTGTTAGACTTCCTAAGCCAATCTTTCCATCTTTCCATCTTTTCTTCTTGTTTCTTGTTTACTGATTAGTTAACACTTCATCTTTTTCAACATGATCGGATATTGCCTTAACGTCATCTTCCACCCTCTCTATTGATTGATTGATTTTTTAGCTATCATCTTTTTTTTTAATAGCTTTTAAGGGTTCTTTCTTGTTTGCTGACAGTTATTTACTCATGGCATCCTACTCTTGTTCCATTCATGGGGTGTCTTTTTTATTTATTCTGGAAATACTAATTCCATTGTTGTTGCTTTTTTTTATTGTTCACCTTGTTCCTTGAATTTTCTCATTTGTTTGTTTGGTTCTATTTTAGTTTTCTTCTTTCCCTTCCTTTATTTCTCCTCCCTTTGAATTTTTGTTTTTTTTTTTCATATTCTATTCCTAGTCTATTCCTAGTCTATTCTTTCCATTGGAGGCTGAATGGAAAGCTCACTGTGCACAGGTATATATTAGTGGAGAGCACACAGTAGGGGAATTGAGTGGCAGGATGGCTTTTTGTCAGAGAGTCATATTAACAAGAATCTTAGCAAGTACATTTAATTGACTATCCTTAATAATCCATCCTAGATCGTGATAAGATATATGTCTGGCTGACAGCACATAGGGAATCAGTAGGAAAGGAGGCTGGGATTCACACTGTGCAACATGCAGACTTTTATTTGGCTTGCCCTCTTTGGCTCCTACCTTATACCTTCCAGTGAAGTCTCTCTGTTCCTTTTAATTTCACCAAATCTCTTCTAAGCTTATGCCATTTTGTAACACTTTACCAAGTGCAGCAGAAACAGCACACACCTACTGAGGATGTTCTAGATCGTGACCTCTTCCCCCAGGGCTGGAGTGCAGTAGCCCTGGCTTACTCTGACAGTTGTCCCAGGTCGTAATTTTATCAAATATGTAGCCACGGCATAACCGAGCTCCCCAAATTTCCAAACCCCAGTATGTGTTTATTTGCCACTGCCTATCTAAGCATTAAAGCAACGCCATGTGGTTTAGGGTTTTGTTGTTGCTGTCAAGACGATATCTAACTTCAAAATTCTAATTTATGTTTTAGCTACGACACATAAGACCATGCCAAAATCAAAACAGTGTACTCACGTATGGGATGGGTCAATAGAATAAATTTTAAAACAGTTCTTTCAAATTACAACCCAGTGTGAGTCAGACAGCTCTCCTCCAAGGAGTGTCTCGGGATCTACGTCTTCGCACACAACCCTCAAATCACAATGGAAAAGGGAAGAAAGAGGATGATTACGCATGTATGGATCTCAGAAAGGATACAACATACATATTTTCTATACTGTCATCACAGGGGCATTTCTAGTCACGTGGCTTTTCTTACTGAACTGGACTTACAAATATGGTATTCCCAGGGAGAAAACACAAAATGGACATCACTGAGCACACAGTATTGTCTCTGCATGTATTCATCCCCTTTCTGCTTCCTTGGACTTTCTGTGTTCCTTTACTTCCATCCGGTTGGGCTTTCAGAGGAAATGGAGATAAATGCAGGTGTTCAAGTCACTATATTCAAATAGAAATCCTACGATATTTTTCTGAAGCAGCTTTATTTTGACAACATTTGGGAGAATAATTTAACTTATATGAGGTAAGAGAGATGGAATGTGGATACATTTTGATAACCAAAGTTATTTTAAGTACATTATACTACCTATATAAAAGAAAGAGGAAGGGAAGCTTTGCATTATAAAAATACTGCCTTATTTATATCTCCTATAATCTGGGATCATGAAGTATTTCGCTTTGTGACATTAGAACATATTAGCACTCACCAATAACAAAGTCCAGGGATTCATCAGAAAAAAAGGTTTACAGATGTAAATAATAATAACTATAATGAGAGTTTATGAAATATTTAGGTTTCTAAAAGTTGGACAAGGAATGTTTCTTAGCGGTCCAACTTGCCCCACAGCACAAAAGTGCAGACTCTCAAATATCACATTCTTTATTTTCTCCAAAGCTCCATCAGGAGAGTGAGAAGTAACAATAATAAAATTATGACCCCTGCTATTATTTACAGAGTATCTACTAAGTGTAAGGCATTTACAGGTATTGTCTCATTTGACTCCCATAACCAACCTGTATGGTAAATGCAATTTCCATTTTCTCATCACCGAAGAAGCTGAGGCTTTGAGAATATAAGTGACGTCCTCAAGGTCACAGAAGCAAGAAGTTGCAAAACTGGATTCTGAATCCACATCTGTGTCATCCAGACCCAAACTGCTCTTTGTAGTGTATGCCCCGCCTTCATTTCTCTTCATGAATCTTGAGACATTTATTTATGAACCAAGTGGAAGAAAATTTCATTTGCGACTTGTTACAACCTCCCCCACGTAGGTCCAGATGTAATTTTTAAATCTTTTCTCTATCTCCCCACCTCTACCACTCAACCTAGGAAGCCAGAGAGTGCAGGACTCTGTGCCCAGCGTCTCTGGAAGCCACAGCACATTGCGGCAGGTGTGACTTCAACTTTACCAGCCACGTTTGCACCGTGATCCGAGGACCTCACAATTCCACAGGCAAGGAATCAGTAGAAGAAATATGCTCATCTCCTGAAGAGACTGTTCACACGGGAAGTGTAAACACATTCTCCTTCACAGGTAACAGGAACCGAGCCACCTGCCCATGGGGAAAATGCAGATTCGTGTCATTCTGATGTCACCCCCCCTTAACGTAAAATCAATTAATTTCATCGAACTATGGGCCAGCTAGTCACAAGGTAATTAAAGGCACACTTTGGATCTGTTCAAAGTTAGCAGTTTAAAAAATTGGAAAGTCTAACTTTAAAGAAGAAATAAGCTATTTTAAAGTAAACCTGTAGAAAATCAAGAACAAGGAAATAACTATGTATCCTTTGATGGTATATCCAATTAATTTCAGTGAGCCCAGTTTTCTTTCTTAAGAGTTTGAATGGAGGCTTACAATAAAAGCAATGAATTGAGTGTCGCTGTGTTTGGCAGGCAAAAAAGAGGAAGAAACCTGACTAATGGCCAGTAAGACCAAGCAGCATTATTCTGAGGAGGAGCTTAAAGTATCCTTTCCTCAACTTGGGTCTGGGTCTAGAGACTGTACTCTCCCGCAGCTTGGTGTTGCCCCTACATGGCCATCATCTTGGGAGCAATAACCTTCATGGTTATTGAAAATAATTTTCAGGCTCCATCTTGGCCCTACTGAGTTCCTCCAAATAGTGGTTCTCAGGCATGGCTAAGCTGAGTGAAAAACACTGTCAAGTTTAAGATCATCTCCAAAATAGTTCTGCCCTCTATTAAATTTTTATCATTCGTCCATTTACTTAAGTCCCTCCAGAGTTTGTTTCTGCCTTTTGAAAAATTCAGTGTGTGTGTGTATGTGTGTGTGTGTAGCTGTGTGTATGTACATATATATCATCTAGCATCTAGCGTCAAATAGAATGCATTTAAGTGACATAATTCAGGCAAGCTAAGGTTAAATAAACAAGAAAAGTGCTCTGTTCCATCATGAATCATCATTCTTCTTTACTTAACCCATGGTGAGTGATAATGGCAAACCTTGGGATGCAAAAAAATAAATAAATAGGTAAGTCAAGATACTGGGATGAAAGGAGTAGATTAAGGAGGGAAAGCAGGAATAGAGATAAAGTTCCGTGATGTGCTACATGTTTTAAAACCTTACCTTGATTTACCCACAAAGCAATTGTGTAAGTAAGATCGTTTAATAGATGAGGAAACTGAGGGTCATATCTGTAAAAGTAACTTGCTAAGGGAAGATGTCAGATTTAAACCGTGTCACCTTCAAGAACAGCAGATTTAGCGAGGGCCTGGGGTGGTTCCATCAGGTGAGCATCCGACTCTTGATTTCTGCTCAGGTCAGTCTCCCAGGGTTGAGGGATCGAGCCCAGCGCTGGGCTCTATGCTGAATATGGAAGCTGCTTAAGATTCTCTCTCTGTCTCCTTCTGCACTTCTCCTCCCACTCATTCTCTCTCTCTCTCTCTCTCTCTCTCTCTGTCTCAAATAAACACAACAACAATAGTAGCAGTAGATTTCAGAGACTCTGCACCGTGTAGGAGCTCCTTGCAGAGTGCCCCAAACCTCCCTCAAGCTGTCTCTTCCACTTGAAATGTCCGTCGTCAGCATTGTGAGGGTGTAGGTCAAAATCCACGTCCTCTGTGCAGCTCCCCCAACCCAGCGCCTCTCCTCTCAGGCGTCAGCACGACGTCCACTTCTACCGTGTGTCACATGCGTTTGGCCCCTGGTTCCATCTCTCCTAGCAGATTGAAACATCTGTCTGAGTAAGACGTCCTTACTTCACTTCACCTCGTCTTTGGATCAACACGCTGTAACCAAACAAAACACATTTATTGGAATGTATTTAATTAGGAAAGTCCTCAAGATAAAAGACAGTTTGTCTAACCCTCCAATTTCCTTCAACTCCCAGTTACAGATTTAAGGACCCTCATTACCAATTAGTAGGTTTGATCTAAGAGAGTTCCCTACTTTTATCTGCCCTTTGTAATTAAGGTCAAGATTTTGAGGGCCCATTAAGATGTTTGCAATATCCCTCTCCAGATGACAATAAGTGTTTACACCTACTGATGTAATATTGTGAGGCCTTTTACCACCCATATTTCAGAATGCTTCACCTACCAATAAATACTATACATTAAATCTGAAAAATAACAAAAGTTTCTTTTCCATGAAGAAAATGAAGCACTTAAGTAATGCTAAAATAAGCGCCATTGATTGAGACCAACTTGGACTAAGAACTCAACCTTTCTTAGAAATTTACAATCAAAGTGAAACAACACCAGGGCTCACCAAAATTTATTCATGCATGCGATCATTTCACTTATCAAAAACTATGCATTAAATCTGTACTAACAACCAGTCACTACCCTGAGACCAACAGCTATGAAAACAAATAAATAAGAATTCCCATCAGGAATTTGCAGCCTCTATGAATGGACAGAGAACAGATATGTAAGTGCTGTAATGTGAGAAGCGATGTCCGTGTAAGAGCTGTGACAGAGGAAGCAGAGAGCATTGCAAGGACGCCTAACGCAGACAGAAGAGGTTGGAAAGACTTTATGAAGGATGTGATGCCTGAGCTGAGAACTAAAAGACGAGTAGAAACATCAGGTGAAAGGAAGGTAAGGCAGGCACAGAGGGCGACAGGAAGTGAAAGGAACTCCAGGAGGTGTGAAAAACAAGAACCTTGATACGAATGTAGCACAGTGTAGGAGAGAAAAAATAATGGAGATAAGGCCAAACAGCAGGAGTCAGATGATGAAGGCCTTTATTGCCACACTCGGCAGGTTGTCTTTATGCAAGAATGAGTGGAAATTAAAGCTTTTTAGGCAATGGAAGGTCACAACCATGTGTACGCATTTTTGAAGAATTCCTTGTCCACTGAAGAAATGATTGAAAACAAATATGTATGGGACATTAAAGCAATTAAAAAGTAAAGATTGAACAAGCATAATCCCCACAAAAGCAAAACCCTCTGTTATTTGAAGACTAGCCCCATATAACAAAACAATTTTGAGATAAAAAGAGGGGTTGTTTTATTCTTAAAAAAAAAAAAAGAGTTGGGTTTGGGGCACCTGTATGGCTCAGTTAAGCATCCGACTACAGCTCATGGTTGGTGAGTTCAAGCCCCACGTCGGGTTCTGTGCTCACAGCACAAAGCCTGCTTGGGATTGTCTCTCTCTGCCCCTCTCCTGCTCATGCTCTCTCGCTCTCAAAAATAAATAAACATTAAAAAAATAAAACGTTGGAGGGATGCCTGGGTGATGTAGTCACCAAGTCATGATCTTGCAGTTTGTGTGTTTGAGCCCCCCATCGGGCATAGCCTGCTTTGGATCTTTTGTCCCCCTCTCTCTCTGTCCCTCACCCACTCACACTCTCTCTCTCAAAGATAAATAAAGCATAAAAAAATTTTTTTAAAGAGTTGGAAATTCTGGCAAAGAAAAAAAATAACTCAGAAATTAGAGAGATTATTGAGGGAAGGCAAAATTTCAACAATGATTCCTTGCACGTAAAGAAAACAAAGAATTCTTTCATGGGCTAGGAGCATCTTTGAAAGACTGGGCCTCACAGGAAAACAAAGAAATGAGGATAAGTGATGAGAGAGTACAAAGGAGAAGAACGAAATGCCATAGAGGAAAGAATAAGAAACACAGCATGGGGAGCTGCCACAGCTGAAATTGGAAATGACGATGTGGGCCTGAAGGGCATGGAATAACAGTTATTAGCAATGAACAGTTTAATCTGCTACAGCGAATTGATCCAAAAATATAGTGACCGTCTGTGGGCCGGTGAATGGTCTGGGCAGTTCTGCCCCACTAGGTCATTCAGGGACCCTGATTCCCTCCAGTTTATGACTCATGATGTTTCCGGTGCTGTCGTCATTCACATGGTGCAGCTTGGGTTGCCGCAACATCCTATGTCCAGCCCATCAAAAGGGGATGAGAAAGTCAGTGGAAGGCAAGTGATTTCCTCTTAGAAAGTGACGTGCAAGATGCTCCTATCACGTCCATGCTTCCTCCATTGTTGAGATCTGAGCCACATGACTACCCCAAAGCTGCGAAGAAAACAGGAAAAATTAGACTGTAGCCAAGAAGCCTCAGACCAGGACAGAAGGCATATATGGGAACCCACTAGTGGTCATCACAGAGAATATGTGGCAGACGCCCTCTGACCAGAGAAAATAAAGACAGAAGATAATCCCTTCTATTTTATAGCAATTTATTTTATGATGCTCTGTCACATAACTTCTTGCATTTTATTTTCATACTAATTCTATAGAGTAGGCAGATCAGGGTTTATAGTAAGGAAATGCATATAAGGAAAACGTGGTCAAAAACCCCACATGGATGGATTGAGACTCAACCCCACATTCAGTGGAGATACGGCAGGTGGCCAGACAGCCGAAGAGGAGGACTTACTCTTCCGATTTTCCATCTGAGAAAAGTCATCTAGAAACCACCATACAAAAACAAATACATACAAACGTATTCGAATTCACAAAATTAAATAAGTGGAAAACATTTAACCAATTAAATTTTCCATTTTTTAAAAAATAAATTTGTAGCATTTGTGCTTCTGAAGTTATTAAAGCTTAAAACGGAACAGAGACTTTTGGGACACCATTGGATCACATGGATGGTTATCTACTAAAATTCCTGCCAGTGCAAAACACTCAGTAGTCTGGTTTTATTCTTTTCTTTTTTTTTTAAAGTTTATTTATTATTGAGAGACAGAGAGACACAGAGTGTGAGCAGGGGAGGGGGCAGAGAGAGGGGGAGACACAGAATCCAAAGCAGGCTCCAGGCTCCGAGCTGTCAGCAGAGAGCGCAACGCAGGGCTCGAACTCACAAACTGTGAGATCATGACCTTAGCCGAAGTCGGTAGCCTAACCAACTGAGCTACCCCGGCGCCCCAGGTTTTCTTCTTTTAATTAGATTTGTTGTTTTTGGCTTGGGTTTCCGTTGTGGTTTGGTGAAAGAGGGAAGTAAGTATGTAGTGGACTGTGCATTCATTTATATCCACTGGCCCTGATAAGCTAAGTTTCAAGTCCTGTATCTCATAATAACTACATTATATAATAATTTAATGTAATATGAACAATGTAATAATTGGTAAAATTTATCATACTAAAATTATGAAAGTATGTTGGTGAAACTGCCTCATATAGAAATAAAATATATACAAACCTGTGAAGCATTAACATCCAATGTACATTAGTCTAGTGCTTTTATTCATTTATTTTATCATTTACTTTTTTTAAAAATGTTTTAATGTTTATTTTTGAGAGAGAGACAGTGCGAGCTGGGGAGGGGCAGAGAAGGAGGGAGACACAGAATCCGAAGCAGGCTCCAGGCTCTGAGCTATTAGTACAGAGCCCAATGTGGGGCTCAAACTCACAAATAGGGAGATCATGACCTGAGCCAAAGTCAGATGCTTAACCGGCTGAGCCACCTAAGCACCCCTGTCTAGTGCTTTTAGATTTCAGTCATTCCTTTCATGTATCCATATTATCCATATTTGCTTGTTCAGAAAAGGTGAACTCTATTCTGTGCAATTCCATATCTCTGCATCCAATACACACAGAAAATGTTTTTTCTGATTTAGAAAATTAAGATTATTATTAGAGTTTTACTCACACACAACAGCATTAAAGCGTTAATTTGTAAGTGTTTACAAGTTTTGATATTCATTTTCAATAGGACGGTAAGACAGCAAAAATGTTTTAAAAGTCTCAGTGTTCAATTTCTCCCTTTCCAGATGTGAACCTGGAGCCTTACGTGATGTATGAGTATAGAATTTCTGCATGGAATAGCTATGGGCGAGGATTCAGCAAAGCTATTAGAGCCAGGACCAAAGAAGATGTGCCTGAAGGAGTGAGTCCCCCTACGTGGACCAAAATGGATAATCTTGAAGATGTAATAGTCTTAAATTGGAAGAAACCTATACAACCAAATGGTATTAAGCCATTTTTAAAATTGAAATAACATAATCCAGTAACTGCATAAGGAAATTGAAATGAGTGTAATCTACATTTAATAGGCATGCATCTAACCATTAAAAATTATTTGCTGGTAAAAGGAACTGTAGGTATGTGCCTACTGATCTTCCTTTTTGTAACATAGGACCTGCAAATTTTTAGTCCCCCAATTTTTTCTTGAATCCTAGAATACATCTGAGCTCTTTCAAACAAACAAAGACTGTTAAAGGAAAGCAAAATAGTTTTAATATTGAAGGTAATTTTGCTTGGCAGTAGGGGGAAATAAACATATATGTCTCTTTAATTGTCTGTGTCCAGAGTCCCTCTCTTCGGTAAGAGTGCATGTCGTTGCTCGAACACAGCAAAAACAATAGCAAATTAAAAGTAAATAATGCTATATTATCCCATTTCCTTAGAATCCCAAGACATGTTAAGTTGTTTGCAAATAGTTAAAAGGATATGATACTCAAATCTGGGCATCTCTCTGCCTCTTTTAGGTCCTATTATTTACTACATTCTTCTCCGAAATGGAATTGAATGCTTTCAAGGAACATCACTGAGCTTCTCTGATACGAAGGGAATTCAACCATTTCAGGAATATTCATACCAGCTGAAAGCATGCACGGTTGCTGGCTGTGCCGTCAGCAGCAAGGTAAGGGCAGGTACCTAAACCCCAGACAGAAGTAGCCAGGATGACGACTATCTGGATATCCAGGTCGTGAATGATTTTTCCAACGGCAGAAAACAATATCCCCACCGATGCAGTGGTAAGTAGGGTGCCATCTCAACCGACTGCTAATCCTCATGCCTGAAAGGAGAGATCACTGAAATTTATCAAAGTTATGCAAATATAAATGTTTCATTAATTAAAAAAGAAAAGAAAACTTGAACCAGTGTTACCCTTTTTTATCACATTTTTCCTCTGCCGACTATTTTTAGATGACCTTCCATAAACTCATAATAATTATCAAATCATTCTTCAGTTTAAAAGGGTTTCTATTTAACCACCACTTCAACAAGGATGACCTGCTCTTGAAAAACAGAGAAAGGGGCAAAAGAGCCTGGCATAGAAAATAATCTGATACCAAAACTCTTGCTACAACCTGGCAAGAAATGACGAGGACCCGAATTCATGCAACAGGGGTCATAATGGAGAACGTCAAGAAGATACAGCAGATATTGGGGGACAAAATCTACAGGGCTTAGTGTCAACTATACACAGGGGAATAAGAGGAAAGGATCATGGATATATTTGAGATCTCTAGCTTGAGCAAATTATAGATCATGGTGCCATCCTGCTAGCAAATAAAAAACATTAAAGGAAAATCTGAACATAGAGAGTAAGATTCAAATTTTAAAAGCTTTTAAAAATGTACTTAAAAGAAGGAGCAGGTAGCAGAATGGTGGAAGGAATTATTATTTGGCACCTCAAGTGAAAATTCAGTCAGAAGCTGGATTACAAAGTGATTGAATCTTCTAGAAAGATCTTTCTAGATCTAGAAAGATCTTTCTAGATCTAGAAAGATCTAGAAAGTTCTAGAAAGATCTTTCTAGATCTAGAAAGATCTAGAAAGCAAGGAGTTTGAAAAGAGTCGTTAAGGAGAACAGAGAGAGAGAGAGAGACAAAAACAAGAACACAGACAATGAACACTGGGAGCGCTCCTGAGAGCAAGAGCCCACAGATGAGACTGGAAAGAAACAGTCAAACCATTTAGGAGGAAAATAAAGACAGAGTCATTTCACAGAAGCCAACCTAGTCAGAGTAAACTCAGGAGAAACAAACACACAACAGCTCTGATTCCTTTCATGCTGTTACAACTTTAGAAGAGCATCATCTTCGCACACTGTTCCGGAACCATCCAAGTAAAACATTCAGTCAGATGGATCAGCCGCAGTGCATATGCGCAGCTTTTTATTCAACAGACCTCCAGAAACATCTCTGAGCGTGCCACAATTTAGACAGATGGCAGCTGATTGGCCCAATCAAAAGTTATGGTCCGAACGTTCCTGGAACAATTCTGTGCTCTTTTTACGTAGGTGCAGCTCCTGTCTACCAGATGCCAGAACAATTGGTTAAAAAGTGAAAGCAGAGTTAATTCTGTGAAAAAAGAAATGCAGCTAACTTTTGTTCAAAATTATATTTTGATAATGCTGAATGAATGACTGGTGGATTGATCCTTTTTTCCTTGTCTACTCAGTTCTTTTTCTAGAACACTGGCACGGGCACTGTTAAGTCATCCTGGGTTATCACAGGAAGAATACCAAAAAAAAAACAAAAAACCCTGCCCATTTATACTGTTCAAAGCATATTATATGCAAGCAAGTTCAGATGTGGGTTTTGCTTCATATTTACTGGTGCTTAAAATGTACAAAATCAGGCTGTTAAAATGCAAAGACACTGATGAGCCATATGGAAGAGAGTTATCAAGAGTTCTCTAGTAAGCCAGTCTGCCAGCCAGATTTTCCTTGCTTAAACTGAGGGCTGTGCTCTGTCATCAAAATTGTTGTTGAACCTGTTGTGATAAATGGTAGTCTGAGACTTATGGAATGTATTCAAGGTCAGATTTCATTGTTTAAATAGGATGGGAGGAAAAGCATAAAAAAGGGGGGACTGTTTCTCCAAGCCCCTGCTAATGATATGCCAGACAACATTTTAAAACAAAAGTGACATTCTCATTGATCGGGATACCTAGCGTACTATTACCATAAATTGCTGTTGAACTCTTATGTTTTCAGGTAGTTGCAGCTACTACCCAAGGAAGTCCACAGAGTGTCCAGCCACCGAGAGTCACGGCGCCCAGTTCGGAGTCTCTGCATTTGAGCTGGAGTGTCCCCGAGAAACCAAATGGCGTCATTAAAGAGTACCAGCTCAGGCAGGTTGGGAAAGGTCTCATCTACAGTGGCACCGCTGACAGGAGGCAGCATACGGTCACAGGTGAAAAAAAAAAAAAAAAAAAAGGAAAACGTACCGGAAGAGTCTGTCATTGTGGTTAGGGGGGGCAAAGCATCCCAGGGGTGTGCATTTGATATATGAGGTCACTTCGAAAGGACGTGTTCTCCTGACATATGGTCAGGTCCCACTTATCCATGCTAATAGAAGAGCCCACACTGGCAGCAATAAGCCACAACAGCAGATAACTTCAGAAATAATTTATATTTGGCTTTGATATGCATTATGTGTAGGGTTTTTGCATCAGTATTAACTTCTTTTTTTTTCTCAGACAAACGGTAAGATGCATTTTCATTCCCCAAGGATATACTCGTAGATAATGGGACTGGGATAGCCAAGAATGCACTGGAGAGCAGGGTGAAATCAGCCAGAGGCGAGCGTTTATCTACTGAGTGGGTAACTGATACACAGAATAGTTGACAGGTGACTGTTTGTGACAATTTGTTATTATGAACATTAATTAATAGTATTATTTTTATTGCTAGAGCATTTATTATAATTAACTTTCATAATAATATAATGGTACAGTATAATAGTATAATGTCAGATAATTACTAGAAGTCATTATAATAATAATTAACATGTTTTGGTTTGAATGTCACTTCTGAAGAGAAGAGAGGCGTCTTCTGACTTCCCCAGTCTAAGGAAGTTTCTCTAATACGCCACCACATCCCCTTGTCTTATTTTCATCATGGACCTTTCACTGCCTGAGAGTGCTTGGTTTTTCTTTGCTTTTTATGTCTCCCCCCACTGGGATGTAAGCCCCAGAATTGCAGAGGTCTTCTCTACCTAGTTCAGTGTGGTACTTCTGGCACCTAGAACAGTCCTTGACATGGTTCACAGATGCCAAACAAATGTTCATAGATGCCAAACAAGTGAATTTCACACGAGCCACTTGGCAGGCACTACAGACCTATGGGGGAAAGAGAGGTATTACTCCCATTTTACAGAAAAAGATACTGTGAGAGATTAAGTAATTTAGTTCATTCTTTGGATCTACCGAATCATGGCAAACAGTTGTGTAAATTGAGATTCTGAGACCATAGGCAAGAGGTTACAAACTTACTCCACGCCACCCCCCTTGTCAGAAGCTTCCCTCCAAGGCCTCCCGAGTGAATGTTCTTCTTTCTTTGGACCCCATACCTTGCAGGGAGCATGGATACTAGAGATAATGAAACTCATAAAGAAGCACAGAAAGGTCTGGAAGAGTGTGGCTGAGTTTTCCTCAGAGAAGGAACCAGTTATACTATGTAGGTGGAAAAATCAATTCATCGTGATTTGCTCTTAATTCTACAATTCCCTGACACACAAGCAGGCATTCATTGACAGATGTTTTCAATGACTTGACCACTGTTTTCCAGAAGTGCCATAAGCCTGCAGAAGGTGCTTAATAAATATTTGCAGACTCGCACATTGCATTCCTTATCTGAAGGTCCTGAGCTGGATCAATGATAATGCAGATGGAAAAAGCCCTCATCAATTCAGATTATTAAATTTATTTCTTATATCTCATTTCACTGAAAGTGAAATTGATCACCAGTAGTTGAAATCCTGTTGTTTTACAAAACACAACTTTACATTTATATTGTGCTTTATAATTTTAAAGAACCATTTCCATTTGGACACATTTGATTCTCATTACATCCCTGTAAGTGGGGGATGTTTTTAATATCCACACTTAAAAGATGAGGAAGGAAAGTGACATACTCAGGGTGCCCAAGGCATTCCCTGCCTCCATCTATAAGGAAATCAGAGTACTGTTTCATTCTTTAAAAAAAAAAACAAAACTGTTGCCCACTTGCTGTGTTGGAGGTAGTACAGTAAGTGCTCTAAACTAAGACTGCTGCTCTCAGGAAGCCCCCAGTAATAGGGGACACTGAAAAGTTAAGAACTAATTGCAAATCCACCACAAAGGATTCAACAGCAGAACTCTAAAGAATGCTGCCGGGGGAAATCAAAACAATGACTTGGAGTGGAAAATGAAGTGTCAATTACAGAGTGTGGAAAGCCATTTAGACTTTGTATCAGTAAAGGTTTCACAAAAAAACTGGGATACAGTGTTACAGAATGTTTTTCTCCCAGTATCTGTCCACTGAGCCAGCATGGGCTTTGAACTGTGAGCTGTAGTGGTTTGCATTTTTTTTTTTTAACGTTTATTTATTTTTGAGACAGAGAGAGACAGAGAATGAACAGGGGAGGGGCAGAGAGAGAGGGAGACACAGAGCCTGACGCGGGGCTCGAACTCCCGGACCCTGAGATCATGACCTGAGCCGAAGTCGGACGCTTAACCGACGGAGCCACCCAGGCGCCCCGGTTTGCATTTTTTTTAAAACCAGCATTGACTTGACTTGCCGACAGACTAAACCCTAACGCGATGTTCAAACCAACAGGATTGATAGACTCATCAGTTACAAAATAATTGGAAAGATTTTTCTTTAAAACACCCTCTCTCCCCCCAGTTCTTCCTTTCATTGTCATTTTTAATGAATATTTTCGTCCCAGAGAGGATTTCATACACGTAACTTGATGCAGAAGTTCTCTTTTATTAGGATAAATATTTTAAAGTTTTTCTATATGATTTTGCTTTCTATAACATCATAAAATGAAAAGAAGACTTTGGAATTCATTTGGTTTGTCCCTCTGTACCATTTAAATAGATTTAGAGAGTACTCCACTCAGGCAATACAGCCCTACAGAGAAATATGTCTTTGTTGAATGAAGAAGAAAACTTTCGTTCAGCAAAACCTGACCAAGTACAGAGCCTCCCATATGCGGTTCCTATGGGACGGCAATGGTGCTAGGCGTTAGGTAATCTAAAACCTGAGATATATGTTAGCGTTCACATGTCTTATCTGCCAGGAAAAAATCAGTTCTGTAGCTCACTGACCGACCAAATTCACTATGGATGTATTTTATGATATGAATGACTGTTTTATTGAGTTCGTGGAATGAACTAAAATAATCAAATTTATTTTACATCGCATCCCAAATGTTTGATCGAAGAGCTGCCTGTACCCGCTGCGATAAATGTTTTGACTTTCTCATCATTTCCAAAACGTTGGCATTTTCTAAGTAACCGTCAAACGCTAATGAAGCTGTACCCGGAGTCATTCTGGAGCCTGAAATCTAGGTCCTTAGAAATGACAGAAGGGAAAGCAGGCACCTTGCCTCAGCCCCATTGTCTCCATGCTTATTTTTAATTACCTCAAAGCTTTAGAAACATGATCCCGTAAATGCTTTGTGGGAATAGTGGCGAAGGCACTCATCATGTGAAATCCATAAATTGCTTATAATCCTCTCAAGATGTTAAAAAAAGCATTAAGTAATTGAAGACAGGAAGTCCTCAGTTAATTATTTAGAGGTGTTATCAATGCTTTAAGTAAACTGAAGCATTTTCTGCTATCTCACTGAGCTGAATACCATGGGGACGAAGGAGGAACAGCCATCATCTTCTCATATTCGCTAATGCAAACAGCACATGGCAGCTTGTCAATAAAAGACCTTTTCATATCATTTATTACTAAACAGGTCCACCATCCTGCACAGAACAATCAGGATGTCAGTTATGGGCATTGTTTCTCTTCAGGTTACCACGGCTTTATGGATGGTCCTCCTAGTGTGGGCACTGGGGCAGAAGAGATGGAGAAGGGATTAACTAAATAATTAGGGCCACTGAGAACAAAATGAATTAATCATGTCCTCTTTCGCAGCAGATTTGATAAGGGCTTATGTGTCTCTTAACTCAGGGAGAAGTGTTTTCAAAATAATCTATTAAAAGTTGCTTATCATTGCATTTTACTTAAAAAGGGAAGACCCACCAGCATTAAGTTAGCAAGGACAGAACAATCTGCCTTTCTTTTGCATCTTCCGAGAAGCTCATGAAAACCTGTGCTAAAATAGCATGTGCCCTAACAATGCAGGTTGTAGCCCACATGCACTACTCTCGTGTAGTGAAACAGATATCTACCCATCATTTCTGGGGAAAAAAAAAAGGAGAACATACTTTGAGCATCAATATCACAAAATGTGGAAATTCTTTATAAGGGGATTTTACATTTAGATAACTCTGCTATGTACTTCCATAGTATCCAACACTTGGTTCTCAGGACATTTATTAGACTTTATCACAATATCCTTTTTCTTGTCTTTATTCCTGAGCTAGTAGGTGAAGCTTTTTAAGGACAGAGACAGCAGCCTCCTGTTTTCCCTTGTATCACTTATACTGTGATAGGCATCTATCGTAGCACTTAACATATTAAGTATCCAAAAGTATTTGTTGAGTGAGTAGATATTAAATAGGAAACTAGTGTCTGAATGTTTTTATTCCATTTTGATTGAGTACAAAAATCAGACTGTCAAATACATCTAGGTCTCAGGCAGGAATGGCTACATCATTTTCAGGGCCCAGGGCAAAATGGCAACATAGGGTCCTTTGTTCAAAAATCATTAAGATACAACTCAACATTCAAAAAAACAAATAATGCAATTCAAAAGTGGGCAGAAGACATAAACAGACATTTCTCTAAAGGAAACATACAGATGGCCAAAGACACATGAAAAAATGCTCAACATCATTCATCATGAGGGAAATGCAAATCAAAACTACAATGAGATATCACCTCACACCTATCAGAGGGGCTAAAATAAACAACACAACAAACAAGTGTTGGCAAGGATGTGGAGAAAAAGGAACCTTCATGCACTGTTGGTGGGAATGCAAACTGGTGCATTCCTGTGGAAAACAGTGTGGAGTTTCCCCAAAAAACTAAAAACAGAACTAGCCTATAATCTGGTAATCACACTATGGGGTATTTGTCCAAAACATGCAAAAACATTACTTTAAAGGGATACATGCACCCCTGTGTTTACTGCAGTTTTATTTATCATAGCCAAATTGTAGAAGCAGCCTAACTATACATCAGTAGATGAATGGATAAAAAAATTTTACATATATATATATATATATATATATATATATATATATATATATATCAATATATGTAAAATTTGATTTTATATATATGCACACACACTGGAATATATACAGCCATAAAAAATGAAATATTTCCATGTGCAACAACATGGATGGAACTAAAGAATATAATGCTAAGTGAAATAAGTCAGTCAGAGAAAGACAAATACCATATAATTTCACTCATATGTGCAATCTAAGAAACAAAACAAATGAACAAAGAGGAAAAAAAGAGAGACAAACTAAGAAACAGATCCTTAATTATAGAAAAGAAACTGGTGGTTGCCAGAGGGGGGATTGGGGGCGCTGGGTGAGATTGGTGAAGGGATTAAGAGTACGCTTACCACAATGAGCACTGGGTAATGTACAGAAATGCTGAATCACTGTATTGTCCACCTGAAACTAATATAACACTGTATGTTAACTATACTAGGATTAAAAGTAAAAACTTAATAAATTTTTTTGAAAAGAATATAGTTTTCAAAAAAGAATCATAAAAATTTTTTAAAACCAGAGCATGGAATCAAGCCTCAGTCCCACCTAGAACCGCCTGGAATCTTGGGTACTCTACAGGTCACACACCCATGAAGCCAGCCTTGATCTCTGGCAATCTGGATTGATTGGCAGCGTGTTTCTTGAACCGAAACAGGAAGCAAACTCAGGCAGTGATCATATCCTTGGAACAACTCCGGGAGCTTCTCTTCTGTGGTTGTATGTATTGCTTTACACTGCGTGTGCCCCAGCTACCAAGCATCCGACCTACAAAAATAGATACGACAATTCATTTTGTTTTCATTTTTCCAACTCTGAGGAGAACTTTGTGCCTGGATATTTGCAAAATGAAAAATCAATACTTGCAGAACATCAACCACTTTTGTATACTTTAAAAATCATTCTTATAAATAGAAGATTACAGCCAAAGAATTACGGTTCACAGCTGCCTGGACATTAATATTTAAAGAAAAAGAATCTTTCCCCTGAAATCCCAGATACTTTTAGGTTCTTTGCCTGTGCAATCTTTGTTTCTGTTTTGTTCCAAGAGTTCTAAATAACTCCTGCTCTCTCTGCAATATATGTTCTTGTCGAGTATTTGAGCAGCATCAGACTTAGCTGCCTCCTGATGCCTCACTTTGTTTCCAGAAAGACTCGGTCTGAAAATATAGAGTAAAAGTGGCTTTTGTCTAGTATAGCACCAGACTCCAGAGAAGAAAACTATTTATTAAAACAGCGTTACAAAAAGCAAAAGCAAGGGTTTTTTTTTTCTTGGACGATCTTAGTAATCGATTGTTTTAATGTTGATCTGTATTTGGAAAGAGAGTCTGCCAAGAAGTAACTTACCTGGGAAGTGCTTCTTGGGATGAATCTGATTACTATGATATTGGGGGGGGGGCCTAAACTATGGCCTGAAATTTCACACACAAAAAAATTGAGTCAAGAAACACTTAAGCTTGTAGCAAGCAGTCAGAAGCAAAAGTCGTGAGGTTATCTCATAGGCATTTGCCGTGCAAGAGTCCCTTTGTTTTGATGTTTTGATGCCCCGTTCATGAGCCGTCAATCGAACTTGTACTTTGAAGCATTGATACAGGAAGCATTCCTTTCCAATGGCTCACAAATGGGCAAGAAACGGACTTGGCTAACTGGGATGCGTGGCTCCTGAGACGGTGGTGGGTGGTACTGTCACGAAAAGGGGACTCTAGCATGTGGGCTCCTAACACATTTTTTAATCAAATTTTGTAAAACACTCATAATGTAAATGCGTGTTAGAAGTCTCTAAAGCAATTCCACAGTATCTTCGTGTTCCATTTTTGAACATCCAGATTTTCACATAGAATTATCAATTTAAAGTGGAATCCTGCTATAATTCTATCCATCATAGCCAAGGTTGCCAGTGGGTGCTGAAAGTTTCTGGGAATCTCCATGAACAGAGATGCTCTGAAGGTGATCACTTAGTGAGATCCAAGGCAGCTAAAGGCAGAAAGAAGCGTTTCACATCAGCAAGACTCAATGTAGATTCACGTGGGCCCTGCCCAAACATCCAATTTGGGTGAATTAGTGCCAGGACAAGCTTCTTGCCCAAAACGTGTACAATATCTGATAACCACCTACCACAAAGTTTTTAAAGAAACCAAGAATCTCAGCCCTTGAACTAATCACTGACCAAATGATTGAGGAACTTGCAGAATTACATATTTTGTAGGATTATTTGGTAATTCTTTAGAAAATAGCAGATGACATTACGGAATAGCCCAATGAATGCTTTGAAGTAGCACTTACGATCTCAAATTATAATGGACAAAATGCCTTTCCCTGACTATTTATCTGGAGATTAAAAATTAGAAACAAGCTGATATTCATAAAGTATATCAAATGTCAGGGCACCTAGGTGGTTCAGTGGTTTAAACGTCCGACTCTTGGTTTCGGCTCAGGTTATGATCTCACTCTTTCGTGGGTTGAATCCCTGCATCAGGCTCTGTGCTGGCAGTGTGGAACCTGCTTGGGATTCTCTCTGTCTTTCTCTCTCCCTCCTTTTCAGCCCCTCCCCCACTCACACTGTCACTTTCTCTCTCAAGATAAATAAATACACTTTAAAAAACAGTATATCAAATGTAACTGACATTGACATAAGCATTGATTCTGTTTTCCAAATCATATTTTTATGATTCATAGGTAGACTTTGGCAGTCCTTTTTAACACACATTTACTCCTGAATGTAATGTTACTTGAAAGTGTAATTATAATGAGTTTTGTTATAGTATGCTTCTTTCCTCTAAAAGAGAACATGATTCCCTGTAGGGAAATTCAGGTAATTTGCAGCCACCGTAATCTCCACTACACTGAAATGTTAAATGCTTGGCTTTTCTCCATGCATTTGCCTTTCTCTTCTCTACAACTACTATCTCCTACTCTTTTAATTCAATGCCGAGCACTTGAATGATGTTTTCTTTTCTCCTTCGACTCTTGGACTTCAGGATTAAGCTACGGTCAGAATGGTCCCTCTGAGACATCTCTTTATTTCCCTCTTCTCATCCTGATCAATTCATGAGTCATTTTCAGTTGGTGTGCCCTTTTCATTGCCTGTTACTAATATTTCATATCTATCGCATTTTAAGGACTACCAATAGAGACTTACTTAAAATGGCAGCAAATTCCAGTTGAAATGTGTTGATTTTATTGAGTTTTACAGAGTCATATATATGAAAGGTCATCCAGTTCATGTAAATCATTTATGCCTGATGGCAGTCGATGCTTTTCTTACAGATTATTTCAACCAAGCCTCTTAGTAAGTTAGTCTTCTGACAATATGAAAAATGCAAGACCTAAGAAATAGGATGTAGACAATTATGGATTCAGATATTGCCTTCCCTCAAGGTAGCCTGTAGCCCAATTAAGCAGTCAATACCATCATGTCCACAGCATACAGTTATGGAAACTGAGGCACCTAGAGTTCAGAAAACTGACCCATGACGGTGTTAATAAGTAAGAAGGTAAAGGATTAGAACCCAAAAGAGTCTAACTTCACATGCTTCCCTCCTAACAGCGAGGCTACACTCCTTTGGTACATGAATTGTAGAAATATTCAAAATGGAAATACTTAAATATACATTCCCACTTGGAGATGTGTATATACATACATACATACATACATACATACATACATATACACCGAAAGTTTCACTGGGCTTTGAGCTACTTATGTCATTATTTTCCTTATGTGTCAGAGGTCTGACCCTGTTTCTCTGGCCCACACTTCTCAGCCTGGGTGCCCAGACTTCTGACGTCACCTAAGCTGATCTCTGTAATAATAGATGAGTTCCTCCAACTCTCTATGCTTCAACTCCCTTACCTGTTAAATGAGCAGATAACTGCAGTGACCCAGGGGGTTTAGTGAGGGTTTTGATTGTGTTAATATCCAGGAAGTCACAGGAGAAGGTCTGCAAGTGGTGTTCAGTAAATTTCAGCTAGTATGTTATTTATGTACCTGAGTAATCAACTTCTTTAAAAATAACTCCATTTCTTATAAAATATATTTGATTAATGCACAGAGTCCAGTGAAAAGAGTAAAAATGGAACAACAAAATCCCCTGAGTTTTATTTTTTGTTTTACTTTATACTTCTTTTTATTGCCTTGATGTTTGAACTAAATGCTTTCAACATATTTCTTTCATTTTAAGAAGGACTGCAATGGTTTCTACCACTTTTACATCTTTCAGATACTGTTTCATCTTCAAAGTCATTCACAAATCTCAATGTGCTTGGCTGCAGCTCTTCTGTGATGGGAGGGCACAGGGCTTGGTATTAAAGTTGTGGGTTTCTCTCCACCCCAACCTGATAGCTCCATTCACTGTATGAACATTTGGTTCTCTGAGCCTCAGTATTTTCTTACCTGTGAGGCAGGAATAATTATTCCTGTCCTGGTGATATTCAAGGTGAAACCTCTTCACTTTTTCACCAACCCTTTTCATGTTGTTGCTAATTCTGTCTCCCAGAATCTCATAACTAACTATTTCTAACACGCGTAGGGTAATCACAGCTGCTCATGGTCCCCTTATGTAACATACAAGAATCTGAACTTGTGTGCCAGTGTGACATTATTAGTAATTATAATATTAATATCATTTAGAACTCTTTTTCTTACAAGTTACGGAAAACTCAGTTCAAGCAGGCTTAACAAATGGGCATTAAGTGGCTCATGTAAATAAAAAATCAGATGTAGACTCAAGGCTATGAGATGAGGTTTCCAGGACCCAATTTCTTTTCACCTCTAAGTTCTCCATTCTCAAGCACTATGTGGTGAACAAAGGACTACCAGCAGTAAAAATGAAAGTTTGAGTTCAAGGCCTACTTTGCATTAGCCTAAATGAGGTCACATAGTCAATTCTGAGCAGCTAACATTGCAAAAGGAATGTGGAACCGTATCCAGGAGTAGTCAATCCAGGTGGAGAAAATCCTAAACAAAGCACAAAGACTTGTAGTAGCCAAAAGACTGGTTTCCACAAGGAAACCTTGAGTTCTGTTATAAAAGGAAGTATGAGTGTACTCTGAAAGATAAACATAGCAGATGTAGAGTTGCATGAGACAGGCTGGCAAATGTGAGTTGAAATGAGCCGAATATTTCTACCTATGTTCCATATGGCTCTTTAAATTGACCACCATATTCATATATCAGGGCTAGACACAACCCTTGAGGACAAACTACTAGTGAATTAGATTAAATCCATTGTCCTTCCCTCCTTCACTTAAGGCCCCATGCCTCCCGCTCTCGCCTTTCTTGCCCTTCCATCTTTGTTTTCTTTCCCTAGTTCCTCACATCCCTTCCTCCTGAATGGTGATGACTTTGAAGTCCTCTGATTACCCAAAGTAGGCTCTCCACCCAGCGCTCAGTTTTACCTCCTCTCCCCTTGATTCTGGTACCCCAGTAGCTTCAAAATATTCCTCTACTAGACCTGGCCCCATGCTCTGCAAGGCCAACACATACCATTCAGTTTAAACACCTGTAACAGACTCCCTGGCACACCTTCCTTAATCTATAAAAATTCCTAACTGGCTAGCTACTCTGTTGCTGTACTGTCTTCTAGTGTTCTTGGCTATATATAAAGTGGATACCACTCAGCTCAGTTCAGAAAGATTCTGTAGGGAAAGGACAATTTCTATTTTTATATACATAAATTTTCTTTTTAGCGACTATCCTTATTGCAAATACCCTCAATCCTCTCATCGACTTTAGTACACCTCTGTGGTGGCAAATTTCCTCTCCTTTTTCTAAGATGCATCCTAAAATATTCTTCAATGGTCATTGCATGTCTTATATCAGACCAGCTAGAACACAAAATGAAGAAGAGAATTGGGTCTCATTTGAGGAGGGGGAGCATTTTATTTGTTTGTTTTTATTTAATAAGAAAATTCCAGAGAAAGAACAAGCATTGTTTCACTTTTACCAGCCATACTTAGTCAGGCATTTGGAAAAAAGTCTATAAAATATTTATTGTTTACACATCACATTAATTTTTGTATTATTTTAATAATATTCTGTAACTAGAAAACAATTGCCTACACAGTGAAGTAGATGTTGGGGGCTGAGATACTCATGGACTTATGAAGAAGGGCCTGTTTCGTCCGATGACACTTTGGATGGACATCATGAACATGATAGCCTGACATTTTATGGAGCACTTTCATGGGCTTTGTGTTCTTTAAACAGTATTTAACAAACATCAAACACTTACAACTGGAAAACAATGATTAAAAAAGGAAAACACTCAGAGACATAAACCTTACTCTCAAAGGGCTTACATTCTAAGTGAGAAAGTAAGATATTCAGGTGAATTGGTATTACAAGGGTCAAGGTCCCCTTTTTCAGTAGCAGGAGTAAAGAGGGAGCATCACCAGGCTAAGTCAGTCCACCACTGCGGTCTCTGACCTTCATTCTTAGATGATTCCTCCCTTTTTCTTTTGATCTCTCTATTTTATAATCTTTAGTATTTTCCTATAAGCTTTTATCAAACATATATGGCTTCAGTGGGGCTTAGATCTTTCATCACATTTCTTATCTACAAATCAAGTAAATATCAAAATTATGTAAATCCCCCATAGCAACCAAATAGAAGATTGCAATCAAATAAGTATCTGAATCTTATCACTAAATTGATGTGGAAACACAAAGGGCTTTGAAGCTGAATCCTGGAACAGCTCCAGCTGCAGAACATTATTGCTTTAGCAGAGAACCCAGACTATTGCTCTAACTCTAAACAAACCAGTTAATTTTTTCATTTGTTTAACCAGCACCTACTTTGTGCCTGCCATTATTTGAAGGATACAGTGGTATCTTTCAGATATAGTATCTTTTAGTGCTTTTTTGGAGCTTATGTCCTAGAGGGGGAGACAAACAATAAATAAACAGATGTAATAAAACATCAGATAATGTTGAGAGCTATGGGAGAAGGAAGTAATTTGAGGGAATATGAAATGATGGATGTAGTATGTCGATAAAGTGGCCAAAATCTTTTAAAATGTAGCATTTGAGGAGAAATCTGCATAAAGCAAAAGAGTGGCACAGGAATGTCTCTGGAAAAACTCACCTGCCAAATGAGCAATATAGATATAAAAATGTAGTTCAGTATTCATGAAAAATTAATATAATAATTATATATATTAGCCCAATTATTTGACATATAGATGAAGTCCTATTCTTTAAGAAAAGGAAAATTTTTGACCTTTGGCATTGTTTGAATTTTTCCAAGAATCAAGGGCAAGAAGCTTTAGCCGCCATATGCTCCTTGTCAAATGCTGCTGAGTCTTAAGGTCGCTTCTGGTCAAATGAAGTGGTTCTCTAGGTAACCCATTTAATCTTCTCAAAAGCCTTCAAACCTAGCTGCTATCTTTCCCATCTTTAAAGATCAGTAGATCAAGGCAAAGAGAAGCTAAGTAACTTGCCCAAGGTCATCAGCTAAGGAGTAGTGAGGTCTAACAACATGCAACTTCTACTATATATGGCTTGCCATTCTTATTTATCCTGAGAACTTATTGAACAATTACTGGGCTGTGTCATATTCTGAATACAATAAACACTATTCCTTCATCAAATTATGTTCAATCTATGTGTAAAGACAAAACCAACATACCTCCAAAACACTACAGAAGTGTGAGATGGTATTCTATTGGCACATATGGTGAAGTAGTGTAAACTTAAAAAAGAAGAGTGGGTTGGTGTGAATATGAGCTAAATATGGCTTGGGGCTAAACCTTATTTTGGATCTAACCTTATTTGGATCTAACCTTATCTTGGATCTAACCTTATTTTTATTTTTTCTACCTCTGTTCATATAAGAAGCTGTTGCAAAAACTGGGATAGTTAGCCTGGAGAAGAAAAGACTCAGGGGGGATTTGATAACTGTCTACAAATATTTGAAGAACTGTCATGTGGAAAAGAAATTAGATTTGTTCTATATCTCCCTAGGGGTGCAAGTGATGGAAAGAAATCACCACAATATAAGAAAGGACTTTTAAACAAAATAAGGAAAACTCTAGAGCTCTAAAGATGGAATGGGCTCTTTGAGAGATGAGTACTCTGATCAACTAGGCAAGGCAGCCTCTTCAATGACCTCTTGTACAAGGGAATCAAGAGAAAGATGGATGGATAGCTGAGTGGATGGATGGATGGATGGATAAATGGATGAATGATTGGATGCATGATGGATGGATGGGTGGATGGATGGATGACATGAATTTTAAGATTTCTGCTAAGGCTGAGAATATATGATTATCAGAGATAAATGAAATTTCGATTAATACTGAACTGCTTGTGAAGTTCATACCTCCTTTAGAAAATGTTTTCTGCTTTTAAAATTTTGGAAATCATATCTACAACTCCACATGTTACTTCCAGTTCTTAATTGATAATAAATAATCCTCTCAAGATGCACTTTATTTCTTGTTTGCTCTTTCTAGGTCTCCAGCCATACACCAACTATAGCTTCACACTTACAGCTTGTACACCTGCTGGATGCACTTCAAGCAAGCCTTTTCTAGGTCAGACACTGCAGGCAGCCCCTGAAGGTAATTAAAAAATATCCATGATTTTGGAGAAGAAGTTTTCATATAGCATTTTGAAGTGAATTCTATAAACCCTTTCATGTAAAACAAAGAAGGAATAAAGTCGATAGGTACAAAATAAAATTGTATTCTAGTCTGCCATTCTTCAGGTTTGGTTCAACTATAAGCCACCCAACATAAATTTTGCTTTCACTTCTTTAAACCTCTTCAGTTTACTTTTCTGTGATAAAAATTATTATATACTTTGATATAAAATTTCTCAAAAAAAATCACAAATCAAACATCTCTGGAATGCCGGTTATATGACAAGTACATGCTCACTGCTGGAGCTGACTTAAATATTCACTATCATGAACTTGTCATCAAGTTGAAGACACAGTACAATTTCCCAAACTTACATAAAGACAGAGAATCTGAAAAGTGATGTTAAGAAAAAACAAGTGTTCAATAATATTGTAATAACGTATGGTGACGAATGGTGACTGCACTTACCATTAAGTAATGTGCAGAATTGCCAAATCAATATGTTTTACATATGAAACTAATATAACATTGCATGTTTTTGGTGTTGTTTTTTAAATGTTTGTTTTTGGGAGAGAGAGAGAGAGAAAGAGAGAGAGCAAGCGCAAACAGAGTAGGGGCAGAGAGAGAGGGAGACAGAAGATCCAAAGCAGGCTCTGCACTGAGAGGAGACAGCCCATTCCAGGGCTTGAACTCATGAACCGTGAAATCATGACCTGAGCCGAAGTCAGACGCTTAACCACTGAGCCACCCAGGTACCCCAACATTGTATGTTAACGGTACTTCAATTGAGAAATGAACAGAATGCTCAGGATAATCTGAACAAGGAGAGATTATAACTCATCATGAAAATCAAAAATATTTTGTGGTGCGAGAGTGAGTTCTGAGATGGACCACGAAAAACAAAGATTTTAACAAATTCACAATAGAGGAGAGGAAGAACCAAACACAGACTGAGGACATGTAAAGTGGGGCCATCACCTTGGAAGGCAAATTGGCAATGTCTATTAAATTTAAAATGTTAATTTTCCATGACACAGCAGTTTCACATTCATTGTCTATGTCAGAAAATCACACTTTCAACAAATGCATAAGGAGACACGTACCAGGATGTTTATTGAAGCATTTTTGTTTATTTAATGGAAAACAGTTGGAAGTAATTTAAATGTCTATGAGTAGGGGAATTGCTAAATAAATTCAGGTATAGTCACATTATGAAACTCCATGCCTCATTTTAAAAGAATGAGACAATCTAACCATATAAAGAGGAAATTAAAACTGCAATAGTGCACGGTATCTTTTATGTATAAAAATGCTTCGGCAATAATATTCATTTCTATAGATAAATAAAAATATAGAAAAAATTCTGGAAGCATATGTACATAACAACGGTTACCAATGGGTTGGGAACTGGAGTGGGTGTTATCATGTACTTTTAGAAGAAAGATAACCTCAGAAGCTTGGGTTAGTGATCAACTAATTATTTTGTTCATCTTTATTGTCTGCCTGTTTTCAATGTGGGGGAAACAGAGGCATACATGAGTTTATAAACAGAAATATAATGTTAATTACCATTGGAGAGTCCTGAACTGCTTGTCCATTACTCTTCTAATGAAAGGGATTGTTGTACCTCAGAATATTAGACCTGAACTTCCTACCAGTAAATGGGGAATAAAATGGAAAATTCCACATATGGGGCATATGGCTCCTCACCAGGATTTCACTAATGATGTTTTCTATATAAAGAATGTTTCATGTCAAAAAGCTTAGTGTTCCTTTGAAAGGAAGAAACCAGCAGTGGATTTTTTGGAAAGGTAAACTATCAAATGGATACTTTGATGATAATGGATAATTTCTAAAGGATCTATCAACCATTTTTGGCTGCAACTCAAACCTGGTAAAATAACAGGGTCTCTTGCTTCAGTGTACTCATCAAATCCATATATTTAAATTCTTAGAAAATATGCATCTATTTTCCCACCTTTCCCCCCAAAAAATTATTTAAAGAGCTCAGATTTCATGACTGAAAAAATTACATTCAACCACACACGGGAGTGTGAGATGAGAAATGTTTTACTTGATTTCTTTTTTTTTTAACTTTATGCACCTTTCCTTTAACACAAATAACTGTGCAAAGGAATAATAAACGAAATGGGCTTTCCCCTGCAGAACAAACATGGATTTAGAATCCATTTTCTGGCGGTATAAGTGCCATTTGTGAATAACCTACATGTGACATAAATGTAGTCTGAGTACTTAACTTGGGGGTTGGAAGAGAACAAATCAGGACTAACATTAAGTTCTGTTGTACTGTAAAGTGGAAGTAAACATGTTATATCCCATTAAATTAATAATCTAAGCATAACTAATTATAAAATGCCTGAGTAAATCAGACATACTTTGAAGGTCTCACACTTGAGTGTCCTAAGTGAATATGGAGAGAATTAAAAGAAACATCGTTTCATAGCCACCCTGAGCTCCTCTTACTTCTCTCATTTTCAATCCAGGGGAAAAAAGTTAATGTATATTACTACCCCATTGATAAGTTGGACATAATTCTCTACAATTTTATCCTCATAGAAAATTGTGTACCTTTAGTCAAATAGGAAGAGTTCAAATTGGATTTTTGTTCCATCTTTTTAGAATTGCTGCCATACCAGCCAACTCTAATTAATTTTACAGTTCAATCATGCAAAATTGCAGGCGTGTTTACCTCTAGCATTGATAACGTGGAAAGGAAAAAGGAAAGGAAGATGAATCTTCCTCAGTCACATTCCATATCTCTCTTCCTCTCACCTTTTTTTAACTGTTAGATTCTTCCTCTATCCTTCGTACTTGTAACTACACGGTCTCCCTTGGAATCCTCAAGTACAATCTCCCAAAGTATACAGCTCTCACAAAGCCTGCACTCATTCAAGGCCTGTGTACCCACCAGTCTATAGATGTTTTTATTAGGTGTTTTGAAAATACTTCAGCCTCAGTATTCAACTCTTAAAATCTCTCTCCTCACTTCCTAACTTACTTTTCTTTCTTTTTTTCCTCCTTCAGGTATAATCATCCACCTTATCACCTAAACCCCAAAATGGGCCTTCTCGATGTTTCTCTGTTTGTTTTTTTTAGGTTGTAATATGTAGTTCTTCATAAAATCTTAGTAATTTTAAATCTTAAGGATTTTTTAAAAATGCTTTCTTCCTTTCCATCCCTTCTGGTGTTGCCTTAGTTCAGACTCCTATAACTTTTCGTAATTTAGTCTTCCTGCCTCTAGACATTTCTCTTCTTCCTCATATTCCCATTCCAATTCTTTCCTCCCTTGTGCCAAGTCACCTCCATAAAATCCCATTTCCTTCCAGGAAAAAAAAATCCACATCTTCTTAGTAAAGCAAAATAGACCCCTCAAACTTTAAACTCTGCCAATCTGTTGAATCTTTCTGTCTTCCTCACATGCCCTCCAATGTACCAGTCATGCTGAAGTACCTGGAATTCTACCATACTTACCCATATTTCCAAGACTTTGTGTGGCTTTCCCACAGTTTTGATTTCTTTCCCTACATTCTCACTAACTCAGCTAACTCCCAGTTTTTCAAACTTGGGCTCACATCTCTCCCCTTCTAGAATTCTCCTGCTTCCCCTCTATCCCCATATTACTCCCAGTCTGTGTTGATACCCTTCCTAAGTGCTCTAAAGCACTATGCTTCTTTTCTTACAGCACTCAGCAAACTGGATTATAAATTTGTATTTGTTCATTTTTATTCACCACAATACTATGGGGTCCTTAAAGGGTAAAGACTATTTGTCTTTACCCCCACATCCACAGTGCCCAACACAGAAAGTGACACAAAATTGAGTGGAATGTTGGATGAATAAATTAACAATTAATAATAATCTAAAAGTCAAGGCCTCCATGACATAAGCCAGTACAGAACAGGGTCCCTTCACTAGCTTCCAAAGGAAAGTCAATCCACAATAAATGTTGGGATTTTTGAATTGGAATCAAGATCTGTAGAGAAATAAGCAGGTAATATTGCATGGCACTCAAAACAAATTTAAAACAAATCTAGTAGACATGTTCTTTTTCTGGTAGCTATTGCAAAAGATCTACCAAGATTTCCTTCTGACCTTTTCTTCTCATACCTCTCGTGTAGTTTACCTGCTCCCCACCTGCCTTCTAGATGATTTTTCTCATGACCACCCATTTCCTTCCCTTGAGTTTTCTCAGTTCTGTCCTTCTATTATATACGATAGGTTTTTTTCTGATGCCACCTGAGACTCATGCTCAGAGAGGAAGGCAGATTCTCTACTTGGGATTCACAAGACATTTCACCAAAAGTGGGTCTTATTCTATCAAAGATTTCTGGCAACTGCTAAGATAATCGTGTCCCCATGCCATTATACAAATAAAACCATAGTACTTAGTATTTTTTACACATTTCTGTTTCCTCTTATAAATCAAATCAATGGACACAGAATTATTACCAACATGACCAGAGCTTTCACCAACTTGTATAAATATCAAACTCAATTTTTATTTAAAACATGAGGCAAACCCAAGATTTTGATTTATGTTATTTCATTAACTCTATATCCACAGGATGTATTTACTGATTCAAAGTGGAAACTAAGCAATAGACTTTCTAGCACCTTGGTGATTTTGTATACACCCTCCAAGGTGAGAAATATGGGACTTCAGGAAGCAGATTATGAAGTAAAACTTATACTTTATCTCTTAAATCAACAAACTAATATCATCTTTGAGTCAGAACTCTAGATGATTGATTCATCTACCAACTGTTGGCAGAGAAACCCAGACATAACTGTATACTATGATTGGTGAATTTTTCCAAGTATCTAAGAGTAAACTTTCAGAACAAAATGAACACTATCTTCTCAGGAATAAGTTGTTCCTTAGAAAATTAGCAAGTTTGAGCCATTTAAAAATGTATCCTGATTCTTTCAGGATGTTGCTAAATAAATTGCCTTTGAATGTCCCGGAAATTTTTCTTTTAAAAGTGTTGAAATCTTATCCCTTACTGGATAACTTACACCAGAGATACAATCAACCAAACACTATTGATTGCAGGGAACCTAATATTGCATGAGTTTTTAAAAGCTGAAGAAGAGAGTTACAGTGTCTATTCAGAGCATACCTAGATGACAACATGAAATGGTAGGATTGATCTTCCTCATTGCCTAGGTTCTCCGTCAATATGTTTGTACATCTGTAAGAGTGCTTGAATGTTTGACCTTGAATAACAGTTGTTTGTGTGTATATTTTAACTTTTATGCAGAAGAGGAAATTCCTTACAGGAACAAGCCAGAGCTTACTCATGTTTATATTCCTAGAACTAGAACTGTCTATAGTGCTTAACATAGTAATTTGCTGGATGTATTTGCAATAAATTCATTTATTCAATATCAGTTAGGCATTGTGCTATCTATCCCTAAAGATACATTGACAAAAATACATAGAAGATTCCTGCCCTCATGAAGCTAACTTTATATTGAAGCAGGAGAAAGAAGTAGACCATGCAGTGTTAACAACATAGAAATAATGATAATACAAGAAAAAAAGATTATTGTGTTATGAGTGCTAAGAGGAAGTAGAAAAAGACATAGGATAGAGAAAAACTAGGTTATGATCACTCTAGAAAATGTTACAGTTATAGTTAGAGAAGGTTGGTCAAATAAGATCTCCCTGATATGATTATAGTCACACAGGCCACTGAACTAAGAGGATAAATTGCAAAATTGTCATGTTGTCATGAACAAAAGTGTTCCAGGCAGAAGGAATGGAAGTGCAGATCTCAGAGGTGAGGAAGAACAGGAAACATTCTGGGGATAGAAGGAGTCTCTTGTGGTTGGAGCCAGGTAGGCCAGAGCCAGAAAAAATGCAGGACTCTACAGATTATCATAAGGAATTGGAATTGTGTGACTAATTTCAAAAGGGCTGTATATTTTACAAAGATTACAATAACTTATGTGCAGACTTTCTACACTTTGCAAAGATTATGATGAAATAGAGAAGGGCAAGTTTTGAAACAGAGTCCAGTTTAGAGGCTGTGATAGAAGTTCATGAGAGAGAGCAACATATCTTGGATCAGAAGAGGTGGACATAAAGGTAGAGAGAACTATGTATATTCAGGGTAGAACCTGCGGGATTTGATGACACATTACACTTGGGGGTGAAAACAGTGAGAGCCTCAAGAATAACATTTTGTGGGTTTTGACCAAGAAAATGGTCCAAATTGGGAGATGACTAGATTATAACAGAAAAACCAAGAGTTCTGTTTTGGATGTTTTAAGTCTTTCATACTTAGTCATCCAAGTGGAGGTGTCAAGTTGACGGTTGGGTTCATGAGCTTGAAGCCAAGAGATAATCTCAGTCTAGAGATCCATATTTGGGAATGTTCGACATAGAGATGGTATTTAAAACTGAGACTAAATGAAGATCCCCTAGAAAGAAGGAGTAAGAAGAGTGAAGAATAAGGGAGAGGAGAGAGCCAGGTCTCTGAAGCACCACATAATTTTGAGTTCCAGTAGGGAAAGAGGAGCCAGTAAATGAGAAAAAGGATGAAAAAGAGCATAGCACATGGTGTCAGAGAGGCAAAGGCAAAGTATGTTACTCGCTGAATTTAAAAATTCAGGTAAATACTGTATTATGATTACTTCTACATATTCCACATAAGTAGGTATCAAAGTTTAAAATTCCTGGATAGTCTTTGAGGCGCCTCGGTGGCTCAGTCGGTTGAGTGTCCCACTTCGGCTCAGGTCACGATCTCTCAGTCTGTGAGTTCGAGCCCCGCGTCGGACTCTGTGCTGACAGCTCAGAGCCCGGAGCCTGCTTCGGATTCTGTGTCTCCCTCTCCCCCTGCCCCTCCCTCACTCATTCTCTATCTCTCTCTGTCAAAAGTAAATAAACATTAAAAAAAATAAAATAAAAATAAAATTCCTGGATAGTCTTTCAGGTCTTGATTAAAGTCAGAGTAACAGCCAAGATAGAGAAATTTTCTACCACTTAATTGTCTGGCATTCACTTTCTAAAGGCAATTCACAAATGAAATAATCAAAGCATTGACAAATATATTTATACCCAATTGTCTATTTTACCTCAAAAGTATGGAAACTGTATTTTTTTGCTTTACCATGAAATTTTCTATCAACAAAATAAAATTATCATAGTATGTGAGGTGATGGTGTGACTTTTGATAAGGTGTATATTTTACTCTAACAATAAAACCTCATTGTGTTATTTTTTCCAGGAGTTTGGGTGACACCTCGACACATTATCATCAATTCTACGACAGTGGAATTATATTGGAGTCCGCCAGAAAAGCCCAATGGCCTCATTTCTCAATATCAATTGAGTCGTAATGGAACCTTGGTTTTCCTGGGTGGCAATGAGGAGCAGAATTTCACTGATAAAAACCTGGAGCCCAACAGCAGGTAAACTCAAAGAAAACTTTACCAATCATATAGTTAGAATTTTACATTTTTCAGGTTTAAAAAGTGTGCATCTTTAAATGAAACAATATTTTTGAGAGAGTGGGGAGGCACAAGTGAGTGAGGGGCAGAGAGAGAGAGAGAGGATCCCAGGAGGTGCAGAGAGAGAGACAGACAGAGAGAGAGACAGAGAGAGAGAGAGAGAAGCAGTGCTCACTCAAAGCTGGTTCATGTTTTACCCACAGCAAGGCTTGTGCTCACCCAAAGCAAGGCTGGAGCTCCCCTAAACTGGTACCCAAACTCACCTGACATGGGACTTGAGCTCACAAACTGTGAGATCATGACCTGAGACAAAGTCAGATGCTTAAAGACTGAGCCACCAAGGTACCGTCTAAATGAAACAATATTAAATTAATAGGTTAACTAATCTCTTTCATTAGCCATTTCATAGCTGATGTGATCTTTTAGTTCATTTCAGATGTTGAAGACTCAAGTGCTAACTCATTACTTTAGCCTTCAGAGTACATGACATTTTTAATTTATTTTTTCAAGTTTATTTATTTTTGAGAAAGAGAAGGGAGTGGGGGGAGGCAGAGAGAGAATCCCAAGCAGTCACCACACAGCACAGAGCCCGATGCGGGGCTCAAACTCACAAACTATGAGATCATGACATGAGCCAAAATCAAGAGTGGGGCACTTAACTGACTGAGCCACCCAGGTGGCTCATGACACTTTAAAAAAATGTAAGTTGTCTTCTATTTGACAGAAGAGCATGAGGATTTTTAAGTATATAAAATACACAAAGTATTAAGCTTTAGAAATTATCAAATTATCTTCAAAAACATGCATTCTTAAACCAGCAATAAAAGAGATTTAAGGGGTTTTGTTTGACATCAACTACCTTTTCTTCTAGCATAATGTTTTCTCTGCTTGCTACACTATATATAGGTAGAGTGATTTTAGGGGAAAAAGTTCCGCATATTTGCAATTCATTCCCATTCATTTCTCAGCAAAGACAAAATATATCTTCGATCAACAGATGTTTTATTGCAGAGAGTAGAGATCAATTCAGTTTTATTGTGGAGAGCAGATCAATTTAGAAACATCTTCCTCTGAACATATTTCCCTGAACCCCAACCCATTTAAAAATGGGAAAGATTCATTTGAATCCTCTACAATCTAGTGGCACACTCCAGGACTTTCCTGAAATCTTTATGAAAAGTTATTGATTACTAGAGGGTTAGGAATAAAGTGAGAAGGACAGAAATAAGGCAGTCTGGAGAGAATGATGCATGTTCTGAAAAAACTATCAAGTCAATAGTGAAGCTTCTGGACAAGGAGTAGAGAATTTGCATTTTGTCATTAACTGTCGACCAAACAATGGAGAGAAAAGCCAGAAATCACCGTTTGCATCTCTTATGCATTGCCTTATCACAATCCTTTCTTTTTAATATAGATACATTTATAAACTGGAAGCTGCAAATGGGGGTGGCAGCAGCCCTAGTGGTGATTACATTGTACAAACACCTGTATTCACACCAGAGGAAATCCAGCCTCCGTGTAATAGCACAGTAATCGGGCCTTATTCCATATTTGTAGCTTGGAATCCACCAGGTAAATAAATAAAACCTGTGTGTGTGTGTGTGTGTGTGTGTGTGTGTGTGTGTGTGTGCATGTGTATACGTAAAACATTTCAGAGAAAGTTCATTTGAGATAAGGATGGAAATGTCTGAATTTAGTAAATGAGAAGGAAATAATCTGTCTCCTGGGTAAATATAAACAGAATGATCTAAACCACATTGCTGAGTCTATACATATGTAAGTATATGCATACATACATATAGATGCAGATGTAGATATGTAGATAAAGAGACCTAGATACCTAGATATATACTTTTCTATCAAAGTAATACTTTCTTTCAAGTACTCAAATCTGTCTCCTTATTTAAATGTATATCCAAGGTAAGTCGTATAGGCCTGAATGACCTAAACATTCATTCTACAGGACTTCCTAGATTGGATCTTGATGTTACATGATCTGGTCTTTATTATAGCAGTGAATAAGGAATTCAGAAAGACAACAGTCTACTCTATCCATGTCCCTCAGGTTGCGACCAATTATGGTAGCTGAGTTTTGCCTCTCTGAGCTGTATAGCCTCCATTGTGCCATTTAGTCACTAGCGACTTGCTTTTGTGGTTTAGTGTGTTATCATATTTTGATGTAAGCATCATCTTCAGGTACAAATCTGAATGCATTACTGTGGAGTAAGGATTAAAGTGAAATCTCTTTGACCTGTCTTTAAACATAAGGAACATAGGGAAATTTTGTTTAAGTACAATGTGAAATGCATTAAAGTGTTAAATTCACTTCAAAATATGTGATATATGTTTAATATCTAATCATTAGATAAAATTGACACAAATTTCTATTGTCTCCATCAGAATAACATACACTGAAAATAATTGGTTAACAGCCATGTTGACCGTCGGTAGGTCCATTCCATAAAATAATTAGCAAAGATACATTTTTCATTTACTTGAACAATTATCTCTGTCAAAACAAAAGAGTTAAGCTGGCATTTGGAAGAAAAGCTTCCAAATTCATTCTATGTGGCCAGCATTACCCTGATACTAAAACCAGATAAAGGCACCACAAAAAAGATAACTGCAGGTCAATATCTGGTCTGATGACCAGAGATGCAAAAATCCTCAACAAAATAGTAGTAAGCTGAATCCAACAGTAAATTAAAAAAATCATTCACCACAATCATGTGGGATTTATTCCTGGGTCACAAGGTTAGTTCAATATTCATAAATCAATGTGATACATAACGTCAATAAAGAAAGGATAAGAACTAGATAATCATTTCAATAGATGCAGAAAAAGCATTTGACAAAGTACAGCATCCATTCATGATAAAAACCCTCAACAAAGTAAGTTTAGAGGGGACATACCTCAACATAATAAAGGCCATATATGAAAAACCCACAGCCAACATCATCCTTAATGGAGAAAAACAGAACGTTTCCCCTAAAGTCAGGAACAAGACACGGATGTCCACTCTCACCACTTCTATTCAACATAGTACTGGAAGTCAGAAAGTTGCAGGATACAAATCAATGTACAGAAATCTGTTGCATTTCTATACACCAATAATGAAGCAGCAGAAAGAGCAATTGAGAAAACAATCTCATTTGCAATTTCACCAAAAATAATAAGATACCTAGGAATCAATCTAACCAAAGAGGTGAAAGACCTGTATTCTGAAAACTATAAAACACTGATGAAAGAAATGGAAGACAATATAAAGAAATGGAAAAACATTCCATGCTCATGGATTGGAAAAATAATATTGTTAAAATGTCTATACTACCCAAAGTAATCAATACTTTCAATGCAATCCCTATTGAAATACCAACAACATTTTTCACAGAACTAAAAGAAACAATCCTAAAATTTGCATGGAACTACAAAAGACTCTGAATAGCCAAAGCAATTTTGAAAAAAAGGAAGAAAAGCAGAGGCATCACAATTTCACTTTGTTATATTGGAAAGCTGTAGTAATCAAAACAGTATGGTACTAGCACATAGATCAATAGAACAAGATAGAAAACCCAAGGAAAAAAAAAACACAATTACATGGTCAATTAATCTTCAACAAAGAAATGGTGTTGGGAAACAAATGGTGTTGGGAAAACTGGACAGAAACATGCAAAAGAATTAAACTGGACCACTTTCTCACACCATATACAAAAATAAATTCAAAATGGATTAAAGACCTAAACATGAGCCCTAATATCATAAATATCTTAGAAGAGAGCACAGGCAGTAATTTGTCTGACATCAGCTGTAGCAACTTTTTTCTAGATAGGTCCCCTGAGGCGAGGGAAACAAAAGCAAAAATAAACTATTGAGACTTCATCAAAACAAAAAGCTTCTACACAGCAAAGAAAACAAACAAAACTAGAAGGCAACCTGTAGAATGGGAGAAGATATTTGCAAATGGCATATTCAATAAAAGGTTAGTATCCAGAATATATAAAGAACTTATAAAACTCAACACGCAAAAAACAATCCAATTTTAAAAATGGGCAGAAGATATGAACAGACATGTCTCCAAAGAAGACATACAGATGACCAACACACACATGAAAAGATGCTTATCAACACTTATCATCAGTGAAATGCAAGTCAAAACTGCAATGCAGTTATCACCTCACACGTCAGAATAGCTAAAATGAAAAACACAAGAAACAACAGTTGTTGGCGCAGGTGTGGAGAAAGGCGAACCCTCTTGCACTGTTGGTGGGAATGCAAACTGGTGCAGCCACTGTGGAAAACAGTTATGGAGGTTCCTCGAAAGTTAAAAATAGAACTACCCTAAGATCCAGCAATTGCATTATCCGGTATTCAACCAAAGAATAATACATCACTAATTCAAAGGAATATATGCACCCCTATGTTTGTAGCAGCATTATTTACAATAACCAAGATATGGGAGCAGCCCAAATGCCCATCAGTCCATCAATTGATGAATGGATAAAGAACAAATGTATATATATTGTCCATCCATAAAAAAAGAATAAAATCTTACCATTTGCAATGACATGGATGGAACTAAAGAGTATAATGCTAAGTGAAATGCCAGTCAAAGAAAGACAAATACCATATGATCTCACTCAGATGTAGAATTTAAGAAACAAAACAAATGAGCCAAGGCAAGGATGGGGATGGGGTGGAGAAAGAGAGAGAGAGAGAGAGAGAAACCAAGAAACAGACTCTACTATAGAGAACAAACTGATGGTGACCAGAGGGGGAGGTGGTGGGAGACGGGTTAAATAGGTGATGGGGATTTGTTTGTTTTTTTTTTTTTTTGCAGGTTGAAATCATTTTATAAGATATAAATCTATGATTATGCAACATTTCTATTATTTTTTTCTTTTTAAGATGACTATTTTTATTTTTTATTTTTTAAAATTTACATCAAAATTAGCGTATAGTGAAACAATGATTTCAGGAGTAGATTCCTTAATGCCCCTTACCCATTTAGCCCATTTCCCCTCCCACAACCCCTCCAGTAACTTTCAGTTTGTTCTCCATATTTATGAGTCTCTTCTGTTTTGTCCCCCTCCCTGTTTTTATATTAGTTTTGTTTCCTTTTCCTTATGTTCATCTGTTTTGTCTCTTAAAGTCTTCATATGAGTGAAGTCATATGATTTTTGTCTTTCTCTGACTAATTTCACTTAGCATAATACCCTCCAGTTCCATCCACGTAGTTGCAAATGGCAAGATTTCATTCTTTTTGATTGCCGAGTAATACTCCATTGTATATATATACCACTTCTTCTTTATCCATTCATCCAGCAGTGGACATTTGGACTCTTTCCATACCTTGGCTATTGTTGATAGTGCTGCTATAAACATTGGGGTGCACGTGTCCCTTCGAAACAGCACACCTGTATCCCTTGGATAAATACCAAGTAGTGCAATTGCTGGGTCGTAGGGTAGTTCTATTTTTAGTTTTTTGAGGAAGGTGATGGGGCTTAATATGACTTGTGATGAGCACTACGTGACATATGGAATTCTTTACTCATTATATCATACACCTGAAACTAATATAACACTTTATGTTAGCTAATTGGAATTAAAATAAAAACTAAAAACAGGTAATATAGTCAAGAAAGTAACATACAGGCCTAATATATAAAACTTCAATTCTCATGAACCAAGAGCCTTCTGATGTCCTAACCTAAGATCAAAAACAAAAGGGCCTTAATTTGGTCAAATTCACAGGAGAAAATTTATCAAGAGCTTTATAAGCAAAGAAAAATGTAAGTCTCTCCAAGATATTAAATATAAATGATTGCATCCACCTTTGTTTTAAAATATAAATATACAACACATTAAATTAAACAACAGAAAGGAACAATGACTGGTGCCAGCCTGTGTCATAAAGTGCTATGCTCCTTATCTCAGTCTTAGGAACACAGATCTTCTTGAACTCTGTTCTTCGTTTTGATGGAATAAAACACGTATCTTCTGCTGTGGAAAATGTACAAACTTGAATATCCCTTTACAGAATCAACGTCTCCTTGCATGGAACAGCATTGCCATCTCTCCATCTTTTAGCATATTTCTCCTTGGCATCTTTACAGTGCTGTGGTGCTTTTGTGCCATGAAGTAAAATGAGGCAGAAAAGAGCCAGTCAGAGACCAGATTTAGCCTATTAACCAGAGATTTCTCGGACTCAGACCAGGGTGTTCTACAACCCAAATTCTCAAAGAACAGTAAGAGAAAGTCCAAGATGATAAGCAAAATTAATGATTTCCAAGCCATGTGATGAGGAAGTTCCATGGCTTATCAAATCTCTTGTCATTTTAACATTATTATACACATAAATTGCCATTGCTAATCTGAAGACCTTACACTCCGTAAGGACCTGAAGACAACGGGTGTGAGATGAAAGAGAAAACTGGGATTCATAGCCCAATGGTTCCACCTGTGAGCTGACTACACAAGTCAGTCTTTTTCCCTGAGTCTCTGTTCTGTGCGTCTGTAAAATGGAAATAGCAATAGCACCTACACTTGGGTTGTTGCAAAGATTACAGGAGGTAATTTATATAACTGGCAGACACTGTGTAATGTTCTGTAAGTAGTGATGGTTCTTTGGGGGAAATTATTTTTGTCTTCAATTATTTATTTTGAAAATGTATTTGCTTCAGCATTTGCTAGGTTCCAAGCCCCCTGGTTTTAAAATGATAAAACTGTGCACTGCAGGATCGTGTTTGTAAATTTTTAAGACTTCTTTAGAATTTCCCTGCATTTTGTCATTTTTCCTTTGAATTCAACATCATATTTTTATGCTTAGGGTATAATGTTTCCACTCAGAAAAGAATTGTTGTGGAATAAAACACGCCTTCTGCTTTTTTAAATGTAACCTTAATTCTTGTCTACCTCAGGCTTTGTGGAAATTGTTCAGTCTAGTGCAGCCTAGGGGATATCATAGAAATGCCTCACACACTAATTCTGACCATGTAACCAATGGTTAAAAAATCTATAATATCCAGACCTGTCAATCTTTTAGTTTCAGATGCACAAAATCCATTACAGAAACCCTGTAATATATGGAAAGATTAAAATCTTAAATTAAAGTTTTTCCTGGTGCCTAGAAGGATTTTGAACTCAGTAAACAGGCAGATGATTTTGACTTGTGTATAATCTACAGTTGATTTTACTGGAAACTACCTCATGCTGTGTTTTGATTTGGATAATAAAAACATTTTTCTGTTTCTGAATAGTCACAAATATATGTCTTAAACAGAAAGAAAACAAACTTGTTATAACCAGAGGTTGTTTATTTGCTCACAATCAAGAGCTTTCTGGGTATTCACCATACCCCCCTGCCATTACAAATGATGACATCATAAGCGGAACTGAAAAAAATGGCTAAACATTCCATCCCTATAGTTCCCAAATCTGAATGAACATTAGAATCTTCATCAGAAAACTTTTGCAAAGACCAATTCTCAACCCCAAGTTTACTGAATAAAAGTCTCTGGGGATGAAGTTAAGCAATCTAGATTTTTTTTAAGTTCCCCTGATGATTTTGATGTGCTTCAAATTTAGTAGTCATGAATCATACACCAAGCAGAAGTGGTCAATTACAATATTTCTTTGAAAACATGAATCAAACCACTTTCTCTTGAATGTACAAACCCCAAATGGTGGTTCAGTTAACTGGTTTTTTTTACACGTATTTTGTTTTGTGGTCAGTGTGAATAGAGTGACTTTACACAGGTAAGTTGCTGGGGGAAAAAATGTCTATGCGGCTTCTTGGCAACAGAACATTACCTAGGCAATTAAGTGTGTTTTCAGCTTATAAATTATTGTTTCAATGATATCTATAAATTAAGTCTTAATACATGTTTATAAATCCTACCAGAAAAGGAAGTGAGGCCCCGGAATGTGTGAGAATATTCAGGGGAAGTATAATTGAAACACTATTGACAAATATCATTTATATGCATAGTATCACTTGTTTATATTTGCCATTTGTTAAATTTCTAGTATATGCCAAACACTTTGATAAGCACTTTCCTTGCTTTACCTCAGTTAATACTCATGCAAACTCTGGGTGACAATATCATTATCTCCATATTAAGACAAGAAATTTGAATCTCGGGGTGCCTGGGTGGCTTAGTCCGTTAAGCGTCCGACTTCAGCTCAGGTCATGATCTCACGGTTCATGAGTTCGAGCCCCACATTGGGTTCTGTGCTGACAGCTCAGAGCCTAGAGCCTGCTTCAGATTCTGTGTCTCGCTTTCTGCCCTTCCTCCGCTCATGCTGTCTCTCTCTCAAAAAGAAATAAACATTAAAAATTAAAAAAAAAAAGAAAGAAAGAAATTTGAATCTCAAAGAAGTGATATGATATACTCAAGGTTACACAGCAGAGCCGAGATCCAAATTCAGGTCTGTTCTCTACAACTGCCTTGTGAATGCAGTCTCTGCGTGTCTTTGGCTTAACTCTGAGATCCAAATCAAACTTTTTATTTATTACCCAACGTCTTTCAGATTTGGGATACAGCAACTATGCTCTTTGAAATAGTAGCCCAGAGGGCCAAGAAACAGAGCTAGGTGTTGGCAAAAACCAAATGTTTTTGGCTGGAAATGTCAAGATCAGAAGAATTAATTGTGGAAATGGTGAGCCCCTAAAGGGAAAATATCTACCTGGCAATAGTTTTCTCCTGTGGCGTGAAGGAGCTAGTAACCAGAAGTCTTTGCCTATCAATCCAAAAGTCCAGGAAGAATAGACATGACTTAGCAAAGCCAGATTCCAAATGCAGAAAGATTTTAGTAAGGTGGGAGAGGGAGTCATTTCTCAAAAGTCCACAAAAAGAATATTAAATACTATTTTAAAACCTCGGTAGACATTCTCTTACCTTCCAGTAAACCCCAGTTCCCTTTCATATCATTTTTACTTGATAAGATAAATGTCAGTAGTAAGACTATCAAAATACTTCAATTGCAAGCTCTAGAAAATCAAGATTTCTACTCTTTTGTATATCATTTGTACCTCCAAATCAGATGGTGCACAAATAGCATACCTTTATAAAATGTTTGCTGAATTAATGAAAGAACAAATAGTGAGTAAGCTTCTAATATTCATCATTCAGTTGAGTATAAATTTTGGACTTTCTGCTGCTTAGAATTAGTCAAACACTTGGTTTCCTTTAGAAACCTATCCCTCCCTCCACAGTAACTCAACCTCAAACACACATGGACATCCACAAATACATATTTGTATATTCACACATACACAAATACATATTTCTCCTTTAAAGACAAACAGGACGCATACACATATTTTCCAAATGCTGTATGTCATCTTCTGGATGCCTATCTTTTTTTTCCACTTATTTCTGAAAAGGAAATCCTGGTTTCTAGGTGGAACGGGGTCAACCATTTCATTTTTCTGGGGCCTTGGGCTAGTTGCACAGTGTCTCTGAACTTCAGGTTTCTCATCTGTGAAAGGGGATATTAAATGCTTACCTTGTACTGCTGTTATGCAAAGTCAGTGAGAGAGCATGGGTAAGCATTTAGTGGGCACTACCTGGATGCTGGCTATTATTGTTCAAGCTACAGATGTCAGCCAGGCTAGTCTATTCCTAACCGTTCCTTCTCACCTTTTACCAGCTCCTAACCTCAGGTCAGGACTTACACGTTCATATTAAATACAGCAAAGGATATATGTTCAACTAATGGGTAAAAAATCATAGAAAATGAAGAAGCAAATATTTCATGTAACATAAATGGTTTACTCAGAATAGGAATAGAGATATTCCTGCTGTTTCAGAAAACAAACATTCAAAATTATTTAAACCCTGAAGGTAATAATGAGTCTTTCTAATTTATCAAGGTGATGACTATATTTTGAACTATTCTAGCCCTTCATCATGTTCTAATTAATAATGTCACCGTATCCAACACACTTTTCTCACTAAAGATTGTGTTATTTGGGTTTCATGCATAATATCAAAATACTGGTTCTTGTCCATTAACATTCATCTCTTGGTCCAATAAAGAAAAGAATTAGCAACAATTCTTCTATGAGAAATCATTTCAATTAACATTTCTTAGAAATAAAAAGATATTGGTTAGGAATAAAAATGCTTTTTATTAGCAAAGTTTTGATAAAGGGTATTTAGGCACAATATAGTCTATCCACAGACATTAGGCATCTTGGTGGTCAGTTAGCTCATCAACAGCAGTGTATTAGATCAGTTACTAGCCATTTAAAGCCAAAATAGGCATTAAGCTTTCTAAAAAATTTACATCACATTAATTGGGATTCAACAATAACAATTATTTCAATTTTCTTATAAGTACAAAACCCAGGCTGAACTTCAGAAGAAAGTGTAAAACTCGTTTCAATGATTTACATTTTATGTAGAAGAGTGTTAAATCCGTCTTTTTTCAGCTAAATTGAGGTATAATTGACAAATGAGATTATAATATATTTAAAGAGTACAATGTGGTGTTTTGACATATATACGTTGTGAAAGGATTCCCACCATTGAGTTAATTAATGCAAGCATCATCTCACATATTTATTTTTTTTTTCTTTTTGGTGAGAATACGAGTTCTACTCTCTTAGCAAATTTCAATTATACAGTACTGTATTGTCAACTATAGTCACCATGTTATATCTTGGATCTTCTAACCTTATCCATCTTATAAGTGTAAGTTTGTACCCTTTTACCAACTTCACCCTATTTCCCCCATCCTCCAGTCCCTGGAAACTGCCATTCTACTTCGTTTCTAGGAGTTTGATTTTTTTTAAGATTCCACACATAACTGATACCATAAAGTTATTGTATTTGTCTGGCTATTTCACTTAGCATAATGCCTTCCAGTTTCATCCATGTTGTCACAAATGGTAGTATTTTCTTCCTTTTTTAAGGCTGAAAGTATTCCAGTGTGTGTGTGTGTGTGTGTGTGTGTGTGTGTGTGTGTGTGTATTACATTTTCTTCATCCATCCATGGATAGGCACTTCAGTTGTCTCTGTAACTTGACTATTGTGAATAATGTTGCAATGAACATGGGAGTATAGATAGCCCTTGAGATAATTATCTCATTTCCTTTGGCTATATCCTCAGAAGTAGAATTCCTGGATCATATAGTAGTTCTATTTTTAATTTTTTGAGGAACCTCCTTTCTGTTTTCCATAGTAAACTGGAAATATGAGTTTGCATTCCTACCAACAATGTACAAACATTCCTTTTACTTTACATCTTCACCAGTATTTGTTATCTTTTCTCTTTTTGATAATAGTCATTCTAACAGGTATGAGATCGCATCTCGTTTTTCATTTGCATTTCCCTAATCATTAAGGATGTTGAGCACATTTTCATGTGCCTGTTGGCCATTTGTCTGTCTTATTTGGGAAAAAAAAATGTCTATTCATAGCCTTTGTCCATTTTTTAATTGGTTCATTTGTTTTTTGTTATTGAGCTGTATGAGTTCCTTATATATTCTGGATATTAGCCCCTTATTAGATGAATGGTTTGCAAATACCTTCTCCCATTCCACAGGTTGACTTTTCCTTTTGTTGATGGCTTCCTTTGCTGTGCAGAAGGCTTGTAATTGATGTGACACACTTGTTGAGTTTTTTATTTTGTTGCCTTTGCTTTTTTTACTTAATGAATTTCTTGCTTTACTGAGTTCTTATATGTAGTAGACATTTTTCTCAGAAATTTACATGTATCTCATTTAATGCTTTTAACAACCTAATATAGTATACCCTATTGTTTTGCCCATTTTACTAATTAGAACAAATCAATATAGATATTACCAAATTTTGTAATCTGGGTTATTTTACACGTAGGTGTTAGAACCAACCCACAATGGATCTGACTCCAAATTCTGTAGTCAAAATTACTGTTATATTTTCTCAGTATTTTTCTACATAAACAGTGCCCAGTGCAGAAAGCAAATGATTTTTTTCTAACTTCTACTATGATCCAGTTCAAAAGCTAAAAAATAACTTTGCTATAAATATAGCAAATATGAATGAGGACAATGTAATTCAAGAGCAGCCCGTCCAATAATCCAGTAGGAGTGTTTTATTTGTAGCTTAAAACTCCATGAGATATAACTCACTAGCCTTTGGGTGTATTGATTCCTGTCTTCATTTTAATGAACATAAGAATATTTGCTGAGCCCCACTCAGGAGCAAGGCATAATGCTAGACACCCTGAGAGCTACAAAGAAGAATGAGTCATTGTCTTTCCTGTCATGAACCCTATTATCTATTAGGGTAGAAAGGCCATAAAATGATAAGTATTATACAAAGTTATGTAAAATTTCCATATAGTTGGAATCGATGTATGTTTAAGAGAGTCTTGTTTCCCTTCCAAACTTCCAAAAGGGCATAACCAAAATATGCCTACCAAAATATACAAGCAAGAATTTAGGCTGATTTGTTCAGAGCATTACATTAAGTGCAACGAATGTTTTGAAGCAAACGCAGCTACCAAACCGAATTAATAGTTTTCCTCTTAGAATTGTTGCTGCTCCAGCTCCTAAAAAAAGATTTTTAAGAAGGATTATTTGATTGACTTGCCCCATTGTAAAGTATGCACCTGCTGTGAAATGAAGCCATGGAGAAAAAAAAAGTTGAATAATTTAACTTTTTTATTTGTAAAGATAATCAGGGTTTTTCTGATTACATCTTAACTTCATAAATGTTAAATAACCTATCAGCATCTAGTTGTTGTAAATTATGAAAAGGAGCCTTGCAAGGAATATTAACCAACGAAATCCTTGTTCTTTAGTGAACAAGAAAATGTGTTATGGCAGCTTGTCATTGTGCGACTGGTAACTTTGACACCAAATAACAAAACTGCCATTTGCACTTAGGGTAAATTGGTTCACTTGAGCTTCCACTGCTCCTCTTGCTCTGACATAAATTTATGAACTCGGGAACTAACCAAGTCGTGTGGCTTCCCAGCTGACTTTAACAAATATGCCCATTTCATTTCATTTAGTCATCAGAATACCAGGGGGCTAGGTCGTTTCAGACTCATTGCAGATGGTATAGGGCTTGCAGGGACACAGGAAGCTTTCATGTCACAGTCCTGTAAATGATGACAGTGGAGGGGCCCTCTTTCCTAAATACATGTCACTGTTTGACATGCTCACAGCTTCAAGGAGCATTTTCTGTTTCAACACTTCATAGGTATATGTAAAGGACATTTATTTCCAATTAACCAAGACGTGAAAAATACATTTTCCAGGTTCATGCCTTGACTGGCCATGTTTAAACCTAGACCAAGGTTATGTCTATATTTGAAATGTAGCAGAAGCGCAATTGTGTTCCTTGACCCCCTAGGAGTTCTGTCCTTCTAGGCAGAGAAGTTACTGGAAGCAGACCAGTAGCTATAGACTGAAGACATATGTCAGATGAATTGGAGAAAAGACTGTTCTAAATTACTGCTAGAATTGAAAAATAAAACATCTTCATAGGAATACAGTTTGATTGTATCCAAGTATTCATAAAAAACAAAATTAGATAAAGTATTGTTATAAAGATATTTACTTGAAAGAATATAACATTTACTTGTAATTGGAATAGAAACTTAATATAAAAGGTGAGTTCAGAGTGTTTGAGGACACATAAAACTTTGAGAGTCATAGTTGTGGGTTTCGTTTTGCATTTTGTTCCATTTCGTTTTGTTTTGCTGAAATGTCTGCCATTTATTCAGCACTTTCTATGTTGTAGGAAAGCACTAAAATGTTTTACATGCATTTTCTAATTTAATCCTTATAGCTCTTTATGAGATGGCTGTTAGTATCATCATTTTAGAGATGAAGAGGCCAGTGTTTATAGAGGTTAGGTAACTTATCAGAAACAAATAAGGGCAGAGGAAGGATTTGATCTGTTTCGCTCCATTCTGTGGTTTGTCTAGTTCAACAAGAACGATGGAGTATTTTTCAAATGTGTGTTTGTCAAACTTTTCTGTAAAATCTACCCTAGAAACAGAGAAGAAAGAATGAAAATGCAATCCCAGGAGGTCTAGAAACAGCCTAAAGCAATTACCCTAAGCTTGTGATTTCTTCAAGGTCTTGCTTTTTATCTTAAAGATTCATACAAATTTGCCATTGTATTCCAATGCGTTTGTCTTCATCCAAACCTTAGTGTGTTTTATAATTTATCATTAGGGGAAAAATTTGTTTTTTACTAATCTCTTTGGCTAAAGAGTAATATGCTGTTATATTTCAAGATACTAGGTTGCTCTGGAGAAAGCTGACCCCAATAATAGGTTCAATGTCCAGGCAATTCTTTCTGTCTTCATTTTATTATAAATATGTGGGTACAAACAGCAACCTTCCCCCCCCCCCCACTGCTTTACAGACTACGTCAGGGTAACAATAAGGAGAAATTCCCAGCATGTGAGGTAGAATACTGTGCCATTCCGAATGAATGGAAATTTCCATAAACGTATCTTATTGCTGAGATGTCCACCTGCAAACTGAGAAAGTCCCTGATCCGTTCTTCAATCTTTTTTACTACTTTGAACAACAATCTCCAAAGAACATTTTTAGTGGGGGAAAAAGCCTGATTATACTGTTCTTTATTCTACCTCTAATACAGCACATAGGTTTTCCTTCTCCATTAATGAACCGAGAGTCTCAAATGGTCCCTATAATCAACTCTCTTCATCAACTCTCCAACTTCATTTTAATTATAGCAGTCTTGTTGGAAGCAGTAAAACCATTCCCAGTTTTGTCTTACAGTTCAGAATTAGGCCTTAAGAACCTTTTCTAAATAAACCCATTATGTGTATTCATGAAGCCATTAAAGAGAAAAATAAATTTATTTGAATTTTCTAGGCATTAATCTTTGTCTTGATGTGTTTTTTCTCCATGGTAACAAAATAACATAGAAATGCCTATTACTTGAGATTCAGCAGAAACGTGGGCCCAGCCAAATTTTCATCCTGTATCTATAGAAGATTACCCATGATGAATTCATTTTAAAGCAATAGTGAACAACTAAAATTAAGTTGTGTTTTGATTGCATCATGAGTAGGACTTGTTCAACACACTGGTTTTGTCAGCATAAACTCTGTTGTCATATGGTTAGTTCTGAGGTAACTTTAGAGTTAAAATGACTGACTAGTAAAAGTTCTAATCGGTCAATAACCCTATAATTTCCTAGTCTGGGCCTTTTTAGGAAGAAAAATCCATACCAAATTTTTGCGAACAAGGAAAAGTGGGATTCTGCTGGTTTCCATCGCTCAGGCAGTGGGGCCACGCATTTCCCAAATTTTACGGGTCAAACTGATATTCCAGGAAGGCTACCATTTTTGTCCTTGTCTTGAAAATAAGTCAACACAAGTCCACAAACATCCAGGGTGTGTGTGGTTCAGTTTTGGAAACCTGCTGTTCAGAACTTTAAATATTCACCTGTAATTTTGTTCCATTAGTGGGATTTTAATTTTTTCATCACTTTTTTTTTTCCCAGACCTTGAATCAGTGCCCAATACCTGTTCTTTCTGGGTACCCATGTTTTCTCAAAATTATCCTCTCCTTTTCCCCCCAGTTGTCCTAATCCAAATCTCCATTACCAAGAGAGAGCGTAATATAGAGAGATAAGCTTTGGTATCAGATGGGCCTGAGTTCAAGTGTGACTATCCCAATTAATCAATGTGCAATCTGGAACAAGTTGTTTGACTCCCCCAAGCCCTGGTTTTCTCATCTTAAAAAAAAAAAAAAAAAAAAAAAAGTAATGCAATTTACTTTACAATATTGTCCTGAGGTTTCATTCATTCAGTCAGTCAGTTAACCAACATTTGTTGAGCTGCAACTTTGTGCTAAAATCTAGGCGTTGGAACCACACCGGGGAGAACAGAGTCCCTGACTTTATGAAGTTGACATTCTGGTAGTATTAGATAATGTATGCTGTCCTGCATAAAACTGGATTGCAATGAGATGGCTATTCTTGTTTGGGTTATGGCTGCAACTGAGTAAAAAAAGCAGGGTCTACTCTAAAAATCTTACCCTAAGGGTTTACTCTAAGGCCTGTTTGTGCCTTAGGAAAACAGAAAGGAAACCCAAGAAGAATAGGTTTGGGAGTGGAAAATATAGTGATTCTGCTTTAGGCCTGTTGAGATTGAGGACTCTGTAAAGTAGGCTGTTGAAAATAGAAATCTGGGGGCTCCTGGGTGGCTTGGTCGGTTAAGCGTCCGACTTCAGCTCAGGTCATGATCTCACGGTCCGTGAGTTCGAGCCCCGCGTCGGGCTCTGTGCTGACAGCTCAGAGCCTGGAGCCTGTTTCAGATTCTGTGTCTCCCTCTCTCTGCCCCTCCCCTGTTCATGCTCTGTCTCTCTCTGTCTCAAAAATAAATAAACGTGAAAAAAAAATTAAAAAAAAAAATAGAAATCTGGAATGCAAGAGAGATATAAAGCTGGAGATAGAATTTAAGAATCAATGATAGAATAGCAGTAATTTAAGCTATTAGGACAAAGATAATTTAACGAGGATGCTCCAATTTAGAACAAAAATTCCCAGTCTGGGTTCAGCGAAATCTAGTATCTTTCCAGGAAACAACTCATCACTCCTGACTGTGATGCATATATCCTTCAGAGACTCCTTATTTTCATCCATCCTGCACCAAATCCTGAGAGCATCTCTGGCTTTTCCTGGCTCTTCCACTCCTTATACATTGGGGCTATATCTACAAAAAACCTTCATTTTATTTTTTTAGACCTCATTTCTCAAGGGTTATTGAGTCCTGTTCTGTTGATTTCATTGTTTCTACAGCCAAGAGAAACATATTTAAGCACTACAAAGGCAAGTAATTAAACCCACAAATGTTATAAGCTATCAGATCAATGAGCAAGCTTAGCGCAAAATTCCCTTATATTCTTCATTCGAGGCTCATAGACTCTCCTTGAAAAAAAAAGTCCATGTTGTTCATGACCAAATAAAACTTACAGGCATTTAATTATATGACTAGATTGTGAAGAGGCTAAGCTGACAAGACCTTCTTTCTTTAGGAAGCATTGTGAAAAATGACAGTTTTTGAACCCAAATTTCATATGTATTTAGGTCCATAAGTCTCCCTGACAAAGTGGACTGTCCTGACTCAATAATTAATGCACTGGGAATTCTCTAGGTAGACTATGATTTGGATACTTTATGGGCTATTATGTCAAGGATCTGTGTCAGACTGGATGCATACACAATGCCTACAGAAAAATTATTGTCACAAGCAAAACTGGTGGGGTTTTTTATGTACTTTAAGAGTAAGTAAGCCTAGCAAAAATATATGACACCATTTCTAATTCCCTTGTATTTTTTAAGAAGTGGAACGTGCTTTTGTTTTTATTTGCCTGTGGAGTATCCCTTTGAATAGAACTATTATATATACTTCATTTGTTTTTGAAAATGGGTGATACACATTGTTTTACTTCTGGAATATACATTCATGCAACTGTTCATTGCTACATTCAGTAATACTTAATTTAAACTATTTTAAAGATAACATTGCTTTTAAAAGACAAATATTTGTTGGCCATTTTGTATAGCATACCTTTGTGTTTTCTCTTTCTCTCTCTTTAAAGGGATCCTTATCCCCCAAATGCCTGTGGAGTACAATGTCTTACTCAATGCTGGAAGTGTGGCACCTCTGACCACCTCTGTTGGTTATCATCAATCCATCCTTCTGGAAAATTTGGCTCCATTCACACAATATGAGATAAGGATACAAGCGTGTCAAAATGGTGAAAGTCTTTCAGACACTTGTCCTGGGCTTTTATAAAAAAAAGCATTTTGTGGAAAAAACAATTCATTAAAAAGGAATAGATTCTTAATTCAAATACAAAGACTAACATTTCATTTCTTATTTGTACTGGACTGTTTACCCAGAAAAATCAGAGCCTGCCATTGAGTGAAGCATTATGCATTTCTGCACATTAAATCATGAATATTTAAATATATTAAAATGGTGGTTTTGCAAAGTCTTGTTTTATAAGGCCCTTTAAAAGAAAAACACCTAGATCACATAAGGAATCATTGGTAATATAAAACGAAATAAGTATTGTGAAATTTTCAAGAAAAGGTACTCAGTTTGGTTTATTTAAGTTTTATTTGGGGGTGAGGGGAGGCATTATTTATAAGCTGAGTTACGCTCAAATGAATCTTACGTATTTTATGGTGCTTCCCTGAACCTTATCTCATATACGCAGCTTGTCACCCTGAGTTCTATGGCATAGGCTAGTGGTCTATGAAATCATCATCTATCTGAGTGGTCTTGAGGAAAAGCCTCCCTCAGTCCCTTCATCCATCCAAATGTTACATCATGTATTGATAAGAGAAGAAAAGATGTAACTCGTATTGGTGTATAAAACATGTTGCTTCACCTTAAAGAGATGTCCCGATCTTATACTCAGCATGTGGTGGCAACCCCATCTTACATGTGCTTAGGAACTTCTATTTCCAAATGAGTATCAGTTCCCATGGAGTTGGTTAGAATGAGGGGTCTGCGATTTTGCTCTGCCTCATCTCCAAACTTGAGTCCATTTGCCCACTTCTCTCTACAAACCAGACCAAAGCATTTTGTTTTAAAGGATGCTGCTTTCTCTGATCCAGTCTTCAGCTAATCAACATAGGACTATTTTAAACCAATGTATTCTTTATTTGAATGCAAAATCAACTTCTGCATCTCTATGTCTCTAAAACTATGCTGTGGAGATACAATATTCTTCAAATTGATTGTTTGATTCCTGTGTGTTGGGAGATGGTAATTATTTCGAAGTGTTGGCAAAAATAAGATATTCTTAAGAATAGACAAGATGTGCAGGTCACGCACACACTTATGGTATTCAACTATATTATCACTTTCTGGCTAGAATGACTGTAATAAACTAGAGAAACCACAGTTCAGACAAGCATAAGTGTTCTTGCCTATGCCTCTATAAACTTGTGGTTACTTAATGGATTTTCCAGAAATGATTCCTTATTTAAATATACATAAAATATATATAATATAGTATATATACATTTAACTATATTCAAATTATATAGAGATTTATAGTACTAGTCTAAAATATGTGTACAAGCGTGTATATAAAAGTCCAGCTAACATGAGTTCTGTGATCTCCTTACCCTTCTATATGCATATGCAACTCTTTTCGCCGCTTGACAAATCACTAAAGGACTCGATTTTTTTTTTAAAGGAAGTTGTGGAGTTAGCAGTGGGACGTTTGTCAAGACATCTGAAGCAGCCCCAATGGACCTAAATTCCCCAGTTCTTAAGGCATTGGGGTCAGCTTGCATAGAAGTTAAATGGATGCCACCTAAAAAGCCAAATGGAGTCATCATCAACTACTTTCTTCACAGGTAACATTGACTGTTACTATTATTTTAAATTATTGAAAAATGTGTACTATTCCAGGGCTGTAAAAGCAAATACATTTTCTGTTTCTATAAGGGAATGGGTGGGAATTCATGTTTTTGGAGCACGTGCTAGGATCTAGAATTGATACCGGAAGCTTGTACACATTATCCAAGGGGAAAAGCCACAGCTACCACGCGATATTTTTGTTTTGAGCCCTGCTTGAAGGATGAGACCTCTTAGTCCACATCAGCTTTACCTCTGATGAACTTATAGAGCGGTCCTCTAGAGGCCCACTGACCAAGAGAACATAGTCATCCCAGAGGAGGAACTATGTCTGCAATAAGAATTCTAATATTTTCCATCATCTTTTATGTGGAGCTTGGGAAAAAAATTAAGTTTATTTATTTATTTTGAGAGAGAGAGAGAAAGTGAGAGAGAGAGAGAGCACAGGAGTTAGGGACAGGAAGAGAAAGAAGGCAAGAGAGAATCCCTAGTAGGCTCCATGCTGTCAACACAGAGCCCAATGTGGGCCTCAAACCTACCAACCGTGGGATCATGACCAAGAATCAGATGCTTAACTGACTGAGCCACCCAGGCACCCCTGGAAAAACTTTTTATCCTCAAAACAGGGTCCCTTTTGCGTGCAGAAAGAACAGCTCAGCTCTGCAGATACCCTTCTGTTGGAATGAGTTTCCATTCAACTGGCTAGATGATACTGGGATGTAGTAGATGGTAATGTAGCTTCTTTTCACCACGATGTGCAGGATTTGTTAAATGTATCCACCTAAAATGAAGAAAAGAAGGAAAGAGGGAGGGGAGGGTAAGAGAAGAGACAGAGTAAGGAAGGAGAGACAAGGAGACCATAGGCATTCTGGGTTGAAGTGTATTGTGCTCCCTGGTCCAGTCTTCATCCAATCAACACAGACATAGTTTTAAATTAAAGTTTTCTTTAAATAAGTAACGAATAAGGAGAAGAAGGAGAGGGAGAGAGGGAGAAGGGAGAATGGGAAGGAAAGAAAGAGAGAATGGGAGTGGGGGAGAGAATGAAAGAGCAACCCCAAAGGAGGAAGAAAGAGAGGAGAAAAGGCAAAAGTAAAACAGAAACAGAGTCAAGGAGACAAAGAACCTGTCAACTGAGGGTTTGCTGTCTGACTTCGTCCCTTCAGGCAGCTGTAACAAAAATGGTATCAACTGGGGGGGGCTTATAAACAACAAACATGTATTTCTCACGGTTCTGGACGCTGAGAAAATACAAAATCAAGGTGCTGACAGATGTCATGCTTGGTGAGGGCCCACTTGCTGGTTCATACACAGCTGTCATTTCACTGTGTTCTCACCATGGTGGAAGCCACTAGGGAGCTCTGTGAGTCTCTTTCATGAGGGCACCCACCCTACCATGAGTTTCCACTCTCATATCCCAATCACTTCCCAAATGCCTCATCTTACACCACCACCTCGGGAGTTTGGAATTTGACATATGAATTAGGGGTGGAGGAGACGTCCACAACTTAACCGTCTAAGACAAAAAGGACACCATGTAAGGCAGGGACCAGCAGACATAAAGGATGTGCAGACTGAAAACCCCTTCCAAAAGCAATGTATTCACATCAGGCAAACAGAGAAAAACACCTTCTTTCCCAGACCCTCAGCCCTCCTCTAACGTCGTTTGTTAGCATCTCATGTCTTCCTTGTTTGGTCCTGTGCTCTGAATACATCGTGAAACTTCGCTTAGGATCCTCTTGCAATGTTAGGTGTTGAAACCCTTTGATACAGGTCAATCTTCAGTCATGAGTGAGGGTTTGTAGGAAAATTATGAAGAGAAAGTATTATTGCCTTTCTGGTTATGTAAATGACACTGCCCAAGACAAACAAGCCAAATTTCTTCTCAGCAAACATTAATTTGAAGAATAATATTTCTGATTCAAATACACATGAACAGGTAAAAATGGCTAATGCGAATTTACATTTTACGCTAAGCACATTAGTGCAGGCTCTAAAATACCCATCCTCTTGGAATAGTTTTCTTTCATCTACTTAATGCTAATTGTATGAGAAAAGCACATCAAATTCCTATTCTGAATAAAGGGAAATAAAGTATCTGTTATAGACCAGGACGTGGCTTCACTCTGTTGGTTTTGTAAATAAAGCTCATGATTACAGTGACTATTCCATGGCAGCCTTAGAGAGGGAAAACAGGAAATATAATGCAGAAAGCCCGCTTCAATGAAAAATACTGTAAATTGAATTTGACAGCATTTGATGGCATTTGATTATTCTAGTCACAGCCAAACAATGATATAAAGAGTAATATGAAACAGAATGTGTTACTGCCTAGCGGACTCAAAAGCAATAAACCTTCCTCCAATGTGACACAATCACTTCACAATCATAATTGTAGCCTGTTTGATACCTCTGAGTACAGCAGAAGGGCACTGACTGACATAGATACATTTTGTTTTTTATTTAAAGTGAAATGAAAATGGCGCACTGGGGCTCCAGATACAATCGTTATATTCACCTACATAGGCATGAATCACTTGGCGGTTATTTCAGCTGAAGTTTAAATGTGCTTAGACAACAACAATATCAAATTTTTCTTAGATAGCTGCAAAAAAAAAAAAATCAGAAATTTGTAAGGACAGGAATAGAATGTAGACACATAGCTCTTTTTCATTCTGGGACTACATAGAGCCCCTTATATAGTTATAGCCACAAGCCTGCAGTATTTCTGGGGAGGTTATGGCATGTAATTTCTGCTTCATCATTTGCCTCCTCTTTCTTCTATCGCCACCGAAGGAAATACATTTAACTCAAACCAAAGACAGGGTTTGGCCTATGCAGATATTTTCATTAAATTGCAGGAAGCCAACTTGCCAATCCCATTTTGAAAATACTTGTCACTCTGCTCTCTCCAACTCCCTAAAGCACGTCCCCTCAGTAATTTCCTTCTATTGTTTAGAGACTGCCTCTAGATATCATCCTATTAAAAAGTGTCTGTGCTCATAAAGGGATGTTGATGACTGGACAAAACAAAACAAAATAACCTAGGAAGGATATGATTATTAATGCAATTGCTTCTGTTCAGTTTACCTGTTACTTTTTTTATTTTATTTAGGCTACTTTGTTGACAAATGTGAGCTACAAAAGGGATTCCCACAGTAGGGACAACATTAATGTTAGTGTTTTTGCAAACTGTTTACTGATAGAGTATAGACAAGGCCATCTTGGGCAGTTGCTTTCTCCTCATAGTACATTTGGATTGTATAATAAAGATTTTTCAGTATTCCCCCTTTATCTTATAACTTTGTAAATGGCAAGATCCAGCTACAAAATCCGACTTCCATCTACAAAATCCACCAAATACTTTTTTCCTTAGGACTCTACAAAACACTTAATAAAATGACCTCCCACCAGGCGCTTCCATTTTAATAGAGACAAAATTGCATCAGGTTTATTCTCATAAACCATCTCTTTAAAGAAGTACAAAGATTGATCGATGTGCAATAAGAAAAATATATATACAGTATCTTGGACTGTAAAAGTCAAAATGAATAACGAGCACCCCTTCTGAGTATTTAAATAGTAAGGTTTTGAAGGATAAAACCTAAGGTAGTTTGGATGGATGGATAATATTGAAGAATATTCCAAGCAGGGAACCACAAATAATAATTTTCTAGAATGTATAATTAAACTGATTGAGTAAACTAAGAAAAGAGTGTATTGACTTAAAAGTGAAGGAACTTTAATGCAGTCAATTCATTTTGTGTGGAAAGATAGATATGGAGATGGAAATAGATGATAGATAGATAAATAGAGAGATAGATGATAGATACATACATACATACATACATACATACATACATACATAATGTTCATATCTACTGTGAGATCTGAGCCCTGTTATGAAGACCTTTTACTATTATAGGAGATATAAATTTAACTAAGCAAACAAACAGAAAAAGAGAAATATAATGTGAAAAATATAAATATTTACCAGGAAGTTTATAAGAGAGAAAGATTCTTTTTGTTTGGAATATTTAGGGAAGACTTTATTCATTCATGGATGAAGTTGATGTCATTGGGACTTGGCCTTACAAAATAAAAATTTATGGGGCGCCTTGGTGGTTCAGTCAATTAAGCATCCAACTCTTGGTTTCAACTCGGGTCATGATCTCTCAATTCATAAGTTCAAGCCCTGCATCAGGCTCTGTGCTGACAGAGCGGAACCTGCTTGAGAACCTGTCTCCCTCTCTTTCTGCCTCTCCCCAGCTCATACTCCCTTTGTCTCAAAAATAAATAAATAAACACTTTAAAAAATAAAAATTTAGTGGTGATTATTAGAAATAGTTTGGTTGGAAGAAGTTTTAACCAGACAGAATATTACAAAGATTATTTATCCTTTCTTTATGACTTACCCAAGGCATATAAAATTTCTATCAATAAAAGTAAATACTATTAATTTTACTATACAAAATATTTCTGCTTTCTTTTTTATAGTTTCCCTTACATAAAAGGAATCATATTGTTCATGCTGTTCTGCAATTTTCTTTAGGGCATTTGTCTGCTCACACACACACACACACACACCTCATTTCTCTTAATGACTCAACTATATTTTAACCAGTCTTCTACTGATGGAAAAATAGGTGATTTCCAAGTTTTCATTACAGCAGCAATTTTCAAAAAACACCTGTACAATAAGCATGTGAAGGATTATTCTTAGTACTAGAAGTGCAGGGTCAAATTTTGTACATTTAAAATTTTTAGAGTTTGCTAAATTGTCTCTAAAAATGGTATATAAGGTTTTTAACTCTGAAAACTGCTGTCAATAGTGGGTCTGATCAATTTTTCAAATCTTTGCCAGTTCAGTATTTTAAATGGCATGTTATTACTGTTTTAATTAAAATTTTTGTCATTATAAGTGAAGTTATTCATTTATTTTAAATATTTACCTGCTATTTGTATGTATGTGTATTATATATTATGCACCCTTAGATTATTGTCTTTTTTTTGTTTCTCATTAATTTGTCTATGCTCTTTATATAGTAAGGAAATTCTCCCTTTAATGATCATATTAAAATAACACATCAATTATTTCTTCCAGCAACTTTATGGGTTCTACTCATTATATCTAAGTGTAGACTTGATTTTGTTTTAAAGAATGAGACAAGAAATTTATGCATTTATTTTAAAAAAAAAACTAGTTTGTCAACATTGTTTTATACCTCACTGACTTGAAATGCCACCCGTACAAAATTCCCTGCTATCATCTGGTCCATTTCAGGACTTTGTATTCTGTTTCATTTATAGTAGAAAGGATTTTAACAAGCAGAGCCTGATGGCAAAGATGTCTCTTGTGAATAATATTAATAGAATGAACAAAATTCCAAGTGCTGAAAGCATAGTGTTCAAGTAATGATCAGGCTTGGCTGGAGCCTTTGTTATTTGTAGGGTAAATTTTGACAGTTTGATGGTAGATTTTAGAAGACTTGGAATACCAGGCTAAGGAATTTAGATTTTTTATTTGGAGGTAATGTAAGCCATTGTAAGTTTGTGGTAAAAGAAACAATCTGATAAAGTGGACAGAGCGTGGCATTGGTCGACAGAAAGAAGATATGGCTTCCAGGCTCTGGGTCCACCACTTACTGGTTATGTGACCTTAGGTATGTCACTATAATCCCCAAGTTTCATTTTTATGTAAAGTTAGGTTAACAAACATAGAGAATAACACCCTAGAATTTTGTAAGAATTAAATGAAATAATGTATGTGAACATACTATGTTAAACATCAGCCATGATAAAAGTGGGAAGTCATCCTAGACGTACGATAAAGATGTACCATGCTGAGGGCGCCTGGGTGGCTCAGTGGGTTAAGCATCCAACTCCAGCTCGGGTCATGATCTCATGGTCTTTGGGTTGGAGCCCCACATCAGGCTCTGTGCTGACAGCTCAGACCCTGGAGGCTGCTTCGGATTCTGTGTCTCCCTCTTTCTGCTTCTCCCTTGCTCCCACTCTCCCACTCCCACTCCCCAAAAATAAATAAACATTAAAAAATTTTTAAATAAAAAGAAGATGTACCATGCTTTAGGAAGATGAATCTGGCAGTTACAGATATTTAAGGACAAGGAAGAAGATTCCTGATAATAAATGAAGCAGATTGCACAACAGTGTGTCTAGTATGAGTCTGTTTTTCCTTAAATACATAGAATATATTTTTTTTACATATATGTGTATGAAAAATGTCTGGAATGCTTAATACAAACAAAAAAAGTTAACTATGCTTATCTCCCAGCGATAGGTTAAGCACAATCCTTTCAAATACAGATCTTCCTGGACTTACGAAGGGATTACATCCCAATAAACCCATTGTAAGTTGAAAATACTATCAGTCGAAAATGCATTTAATACACCGAACGTACCAAGCATCATGGTTTAGCCTCGCCTATTTTAGACGTGCTCAGAACACTTACATTAGCCTATAGTTGGGCAAAATCAGCTAACACAAAGCCTGCGGTATATAATAAAGTGTTGAACATCTCATGTAATTTATCGAACACTGTACTGAAAATGTAAAACAGAATGGCCGTATGGGTACAACAGGATTGTAAGTATGCAGTTGTTTGTGATGGTGTGGCTGACGGTGAGCTGCCACTCGCTGCCGTACCCTCAATTCTGAAAGACCATCCTCCAGCATACTGCTAGTCCGGGAAGAGATCGAAATTCAGAATTTGAAGTACAACTTCGACAGAATGCTTATCACTTTCACATCATCATAAAGTTGAAAAATTGTAAGATGAGCCATCATAAGTTGGGAACTGCCTGCATTTGTGTTGTTGTTGTTTGTTTTTTGTTTTGGGGTTTTTTTTGCTCATCCATAGTTTCTAATTACTTTTCACAATGAATGTATAATATGGTGTGATAAAGACAAAATAGGAAATTCAGTTAGTCCAGATGCAAATCTAGCACCACCCTGTCTATAACTTTCCTATCTCTCTCTCTCTGTGAACATCATCATCACTCTCTATCGCAGTCAAGTTCTGCTTGGGGAAGAGAAACCACTACAGGCTTTTTTATTATTTTCATTTAGAGACACAGCACACAAGTGAGGGAGGGGGCAGACAGAGAGAGAGACAGAGACAGAGACAGAGACAGAGAGAATCTTAAGAAGCTCCATGCTCAGTGCAGAGCCCAATGAGGGGCTCAATCTCACCACCCTGGCATCATGACCTGAGCCAAAATCAGGAGTCCAATGCTCAACTGACTGAGCCACCCAGGCACCCTTAACCTCGACAGTCATTTTAACTGAAAGAATTTAACATAAGTATTGGTTAACTAGTTGTAAATTTGTTAACCGGGTAGTTGAAAGGTTAAAAAGTGAACTCTAAGGTATCATGCAGGTGGCTACAACAAGGAAACAGCAACTACCCTCGGGATTGAGGGAACCAAGCGAGGCAGCTAAAATTCTTAAAACTCAGAAGTTAGAGGGGGACACCCCGATGCTGGGATCCAGACAGCTGAGGAGGCTGCTTCCAGCTGATGCAGGTGTCTGGGGAGGAGGCATGAGATGAAGCTGTTTTTCCAAGTGTTATTAAAAGTTCATACACAAACTTCTTGTAGGGAGGAAGGATTTGTTACTTTCAGAGTGAAAAATCCTTGCTAAAGTGATGCTTACCTAATCAGCATGCAAACAGGAAGCAAAGAGGAAGGAGCCAGTTCCTTTTTCCTTTCAGCTTTCTGATCTTCCTCTGGCGCCCCCTGTTGGCCTAGCCCAACAGAATCAGCCGGCAAAGCAGAAATGCCACCGTATAGCCCTGGCTCCACTCTCAAAAAGCCAAATATAGAAGGATAGGGCTGTTGCTCAGAGACAACTTAATAACAGGCACATTTTTTCTAGTTGGCAGGTTTCACAGAATTTTGGTCTCTTCTTGTCAACCAGTCATCCAGTCATTGCTCAAAAATAATATTTATTGTTTAATATAGTGTGCCATGCTTCCCTAGGTGCTGAGAATATATAGATAAGTAAGAGAGATTCTTTGCCTTCAAGGAGCTTGTAGTATGGTATGAAAGATAGAAAAAAAGAAATTATATTACAGAATAGTGTGACAAGTGAATCAATAAAGAAAAGACTTAACACATAGGAGGATGCGATAATTCTACTTGAGAGAGAAGCAAAAAGGAAAGACTTCCTAGAGAAAGTACTCTAGTGGAGCTTTAAAAGATGAATTGGAGGGGCGCCTGGGTGGCTCAGTTGCTAAGCATCTGACTTCAGCTCAGGTCATGATCTCGCAGTTTGTGAGTTTGAGCCCCGTGCTGGGGGAGCCTGCTTCAGATTCTGTGTCTCCCTCTCTCTCTGCCCCTCCCCCACTCATGCCTCTGTGTGTGTCTCTCTCTCAAAAGTAAATAAACATTAAAAAAATTTTTTTAAAGATGAATTGAAGTTAGCCTATAGAAGGGGGAGGAAGAAAAGAGTATGGAGCAAGGCACTGCAGAACAGGATTAGCATATCGAAGCCACAGAAGCCTGAACAATCATGGAATATAAAAGAACTATAGGCAAGCATTTGATTATGAGTGGAATATAAAATAGAATCGAAATCTGGAACATGAAGGGGCACCTGGGTGGCTCAGTCAGTTAAGTGTCCAACTCTTGATTTAGGCTCAAGTCATGGGATCAAGCCCCATGTTGGGTTATGCACTGTCAGCCCAGAGCCTGCTTGGGATTCTCTCTCTCCCTCTCTCTTTGCCCCTCCCCCATGCTCGCTCTCTCTCTCTCTCTCTCTCTCTCTCTCTCTCAAAATAAATAAGTAAATGTTTAGAGAAAAAGGAAGTCTGGAACATTAAGCTGCAGCGGTAAGCACGGGCCAATTGCATGGCAAATCATTAATGTTTTAAATGGGATTAAGTCTTAACATTTGTGGATGATCTTTGATGTCTCCTCCCCCGCACCAGAGTGTCCACTCACTCTGCAATGCTGGTTGATTCAACATTCACATGGCATTTTATAAATCACCTGTGTTTCCATTTCCTGTATAAGGTTATTAACTCTAGCTTACAACGTGAAATGGAAACTAGAGAGCACAGGTGAGTTTTTCCCAAGGTCATCTAATCAGGTGGTTGTAGGCCTGGACCTACCATCTATCTTCTCTGACTACAGGTATTTGGGGGTTTATATTTATTTATTATTTTTATTTTAATGTTTATTTATTTTTGAGAGACAGAAACATAGTGTGAGTGGAAGAGGGAGGAGACAACACAGAGAGAGAGGGAGACAATCCAAAGCAGACTCCAGGCTCTGAGCTGTCGGCACAGAGCCCAACACGGGGCTCAAACCCAGGAACCATGAAATCAGGACCTGAGTCAAAGTCGGAGGCTCAACCAATGTAGCCACCTAGGTGCCCCTGGGGTTTTATATTTAAATCAACATTCCTGTTATTCTTCATGAGATGAGGGTGGCAGTTTCATAATACTAAATTGCTATGAGAAATAAACTGAGTTATAGGGTTTTGCTTTAGTTGTTTTTAAAGACAAGTCCTGAGAATTGTTGGCAGAGAATGGGGGTTAGGATGTTTCTTTTTAAAGGTTATATACTACATTAAGAAAATATAAGTATGAATCTCCTTTAAAATATATGGTTCCTGGGGTGCCTGGGTGGCTCAGTTGGTTGAGTGTCCCAGTCTTGATTTCAGCTCAGGTCATGATTTGAGAGTTCAAGCCCCGCACCAGGCTCTGTGCAGACAGCTCAGAGCCTGGAGCCTGCTTCAGATTCTGTGTCTCCCTCTCTCTTTGCCCCTCCCCAACTTGCATTCTGTCTCTCTCTCTCCTAAAAATAAATAAACATTAAAAAAAATTTTTTTTTAAATATGGTGCCTAGGGTGCTGGTGGCTCAGTTGTTGAGCGTCCAGCTCCTGATTTCAGCTCAGGTCATGATCTCACAGTTTCTGAGATCAAACCCTTCATGGGACTCTGTACTGACAGCTTAGAGCCTGCTTGGGATTCTCTCTCTCTCTCTCTCTCTCTCTCTCTCTCTCTCTCTCTCTCTCTCCCCCCCCTACCCCTCCCCTGCTCGCATGCATGCTCTTTCTCTCTCTGTCTCTGTCTCTCAAAATAAATATATTCTTTAAAATAAAATATGTAGTTCCTAGTTTTCATAGTTATTTTGGTTTTCTTCTTAGTGTTAAACAACATTAAATTAACTGTAGTCGGAAAAGAGCATAATTGAAGTATCTCCCAACTGAGTTTAAGCATAGAATAACCGTTTGGCTATTTGGGAAGACTGAAAATGTGATTTCCCTAAACACAGACTGTTTAGGAGGAAACACTTCCAGTTAGTTGAAGCCTAAATCCTACATGAATTAGGAATAATTGTGATCTACGTAACCTCTTCTGTTCCAAGTGTATTCAGACATAAAGATATTCTATTTTTTACCACCACAGATGGAGCATTTACCCCAACACAGTATTAATTTATTGAGTATTCAATAGTGGCAAGAAATACTTCATCAGGCTGCACCCTGTAACTGCTTTAGTGGATAAACTTGAAGCTAGCATAATTTTTAACCTCTTAGAGATGTTAAAAAGTCACGCTTTCAGGCAATGTTTTAAAAGAATGTCACAGCCATGGCTACACCTCAATGCGGGGATTCATGAGAATTTAATAAAAATTAACTGAATCGTCATAGAAAGGATGAGGCCAGACAAAACAGAAAATCTTACTTCCCGGTAGAAGTTTATGTTTGTTTGCTGTATTATGTTCCTTGCAAACACCTTTTAAAAACTCACTGAGGGGAGTCCTTGGCTGTGAGCCCTGCGGTCCTCATTAGAATGGATCCCTCCCAATGACACACCTGGTGCCTAGTATCTGCAGCAAGTACAAAGGCCAAACCCTGCAAACCTACACTGAGTGCAGAATCTGGCCCACGCATGGTGGCGAGGAATAATGAGGTGGGTTGCCGACCATAATTGCAGGTCACTGAGTGGCATCTCGGAAGCCTCTGTAGCCTCCAGCGGGAGGCTTGTCATTGCTCGTGCTTCGGTCATTGTGATTGATCCAGTTGAGGGTCCTCAAATTCCCAAAGCCGAGTATTTTAAATACCCTGCCTTTTTGTGAGAGGTACTGTCATTTACTTTGTCTTAATAACCCTTTCCGTGTTGATGGCTAATCTGATATGGCAGCATGTGAGTATCCTGGCATCTGAAGAGGATGTTCATTAAATACTCCTAACGGCCTGGAAAATACCGCCCTATCAGTCAGTCTCTCTCTACTACAGAGTAGAAGCTAAGTAGGAGAGGTTCATCTCTTTGGTACATTCTTCCCCAACCTAGTAAGTAAAAGAGTTAATAGAGATGAGGCGAAAATGCAGACAACCATGGAATTACGTGTGTTGTGGCCATTCATTCAAAAAAAAGTATTGAATTTACTGAGCTAGATGCTGGGCACACAGAAATAGACCAAATGGTCCATGATTCCTCAGGAACTTCCCCTTCCGATTAGGTCTGCATCATGATTTTACTTTTATTTATTTATTTATTTATTTATTTATTTATTTATTTATTTATTTTTGCATCATGGTTTTACATTCAGATGAGCAAATAACTGTTCCAAATGAAATATCCGATATTTGGGGCCATACTAACTGACAATTCCATTTCTCCTACTCAGATGTTTAATGCTCTATATATTGAGTACTGAAATAGTTTGCCTTCGTTTTCACAGCAGTAATATCTACTGATGGGACTAAACAATCCCTTTCTCAGGCAGTTGAAAGAATTTTTTGAGCATACTCTGCATTTTACTAGGTCTTGGAGAAGACATCTAATAGGAATTTGACTTTTGCCCTTTAAAGATCTCTAGAGCAAATTGATATTACATAATTTATCATGTTATTTTCATTAATTTGCATTTAGCTCAATCTTCTCCACTCAGCTATGAGTTCCTTTAGGGGCCTAAGTTCCTTCAGGAAAGGAATGTGTACAATCTTTGTACCTTTGCCCCTGGTACAAGGCATGGTGTATATTAAGTGCTCAGTAAAGGTTTGTTGATCACTACAAGAAAGATTGGTCCTTACTTCAAAGGGTTATGGCTTAATTAAAGAAGAGAAAATTCAAATGAAGATAAAATACATGAGATGCAGGAAATGAATTTTAAATATGTTTTAGGAGCACCTGGGTGGCTTAGTCGAGCATCTGACTGTTGATTTCAGCTCGGGTCATGTTCTCACGGTTGATGGGTTCGAGCCCCATGTCAGGCTCTGTGCTGACAGTGCAGGACCTGGCTGAGATTGTGTCTCTCCCTCTCTCTCTGCCTTTCCCCTGCTTGCTTCGGTGTACTCTCTTTCTCTCTCTTCCTAAATAAATACATTAATTAATTAAAATTTAAAACAATATATGTGTTTTAAATATCCTGGAAGCAGGTGCAAAATCACATTGTACCAGGTGGAAGAGAATAAGAACCATGGCTTCGCCTCATCAGTCTCATCCTTCAGTGTGCTAGCCTGGGCTTTTTTGCATGAAGATCTTGCGGTTCCACGAGCGGCAAGGGGTCAACCTCAGCGTGCAAACACTTTCCAGGTCTCCGCATGCATCATATTTGCTGCTGTCCTATTGACCAACGAGAGTCCCATGGCCATGTTTAGAGTGAGCTTGAGAGCACATTAGCAATAGACATGGGGATACAGGGAGACAAATCAGGATACTTAGTGCAATCCGTCTACCACAGAAGGGTCAGAATTCCCAATAATATCAACTTTTAATAATTGTATATGGTGTAATTTCCAGTTGTGCAAAAAATTAAATTGGGCCATGTACCTGCATGTACACATGCATACACTTGCACACATGTACATAAACATATAGACAGAGATCCAAAAAGAATTTTTACATGTGTTGATAGTGCTTACGTGTACGCTTCTGATTTTTTAAAGTTTTTAAATAACGTATGTGTTTCTGCGTATTCCATGTGCAGTTTTTTTAAGGAAACATTTCTGATGTAATATGACAAGACATAATTATGGGCGGTGTTACACTGTTTAAATGTTTTTATTTCTTCTGTATTTTACATGTTTTCTATGAAATATATGCATTCTTTATGATTAGCCAAATATATATAAAACCTACATTTAAAAAATGATATCGAGCCAGTCCTCTTGCATACTCTTTCATCTGGTCTTCATTAGGACACCAGAAAGGGACAGTTGAGCTGATAAATTTTTCTGAAATTCAATTTCTTTTATTTTTTTAAAATTTTTTAATGTTTATTTATTTTTGAGACAGAGAGAGACCGAGCATGAACGGAGGAGGGGCAGAGAGAGAGGGAGACACAGAATCTGAAGCAGGCTCCAGGCTCTGAGCTGTCAGCGCAAAGCCTGATGCGGGGCCCGAACTCACGAGCTGTGAGATCATGACCTGAGCTGAAGTCTGATGCTTAACCGACTGGGCCACCTGGGCGCCCCTGAAATGCAATTTCTTAGTGTATGTGCAAACTTCTTTTGAAATGTGCAGCTGTTCCTGACTGCCTTTCTGGCTTCCTTTCAGACGTCTTGCCGGCATCGAAGCAGAGTCCCTTTTGTTTGTCTGGTCAGAAGGAGCCCTTGAATTCACCGATGCTTCAGATACTCTGATGCCTTTCACATTCTATGAATATCGAGTCAGAGCCCACAACTCCAAGGGCTCAGTGGAGAGTCTGTGGTCATCGGCACGGACTCTGGAAGCCCCACCTCAAGATCTGCCAGCACCTTGGGCACAGGCCACCAGTGCTCATTCAGTTCTGCTGAACTGGACGGAGCCACGATCCCCCAATGGCATTATCTCCCAGTACCATGTGATCTACCAAGAGAGACCAGATGATTCTACATTTAACATCTCTACTGTGCATGCTTTCACCGTGATGGTAAGAACTTAGAAAAAAAGACTAACAGATACTTAGATTATCTGATTAACATGTTGAAATTTATTTTTTTTTATCCAGCTTATCGTTCTTCTTCAGTTAGAGCTTAAATACATTAAAATCTTTCACATGTGAAAAAGAACAATGTAGTCATAAGGAGGGATAAGATACTGAACTGAGTCTAAGGGATATTGGAGACCAGTTTGCAGGCCACGGTTAATTTGTTATGACCTCAAGCAAGTAAATGAATCTTTCTCTGTGTGATTTCCAAATCCATGAAATGGGGATACTAAATGTGTCTCTGTATAGCTCATGGGGATGAGGCACCGATGAAATTAGACAGATATAGGGTAGATACAGATAAAGGATACAGATATAAATACAGATATAGATACAGATATAGAAAAATATGGATATAGATACAGCTACAGATAGAAAAAGATACGGATACAGATTCAGATCCAGATACAGATATAGATACGTGTGGTATTACTGTCTCCTTGAGAAAAAAGAAAGTTAAATTTCTAGATCTATCTATCTGGATCATATAGCTATAGATATCACATGCACTATAACTCAGTGGTGATTTTTCTGGGTTGATCACCTCTGGCCCATAGCACAGTTTAATTGAGTTCACCCAGTATCTTCTGAGATCTTTCTTTAAATCTGACATAGCTTAATGTTCTATGGGAGAAAGAAATGGAAACAGGATGGCTCTTTTATCAGGGAGCATTCTCGTTTATAATTACTGCAGAGATGAGAATTGAACATAAGAAAAATCTGAGAGAAGTAGTGAATTATAGCCCATAATATCCACGACACCGGGATTCAGATCCCAAACTCCACCATCTCCTAGCCATAAACCACAATATAAGAGAGAATATTATATACCAAAAGTGTTAGTCAAGAAATGCTCTGAAAGGCCAGCAGGAAACCCTCATACTGAAGAGGCTTCATGGAGAAGATAAAACTTGTGGTCTTAGTAGTTAAATACGTACAGTTTTCAAAATGTGCCAAGACCTTGGTAAATATGAAAACCTCTCTTAAAAAGTGAAGAGACAGCCTAAAGCATTATTTTCAAAGAGCAGACCCTGTTTCTATACCGCTAATTGAGGCGGCCCAATATACATGAAGATTATCTTATAGAAGTATAACATCCATCAAAATGTCTACATAATAATGAGTAAACATGTTTTAATGAAACTCCAGAAGAATAGTTGTAAATGAATGGTTTATAGTACAGTATTTTCTCTCTGTCCTTATGTTCACTTTTCTCACTTGACCAAAAAATAAGCAGTCTGCGAATTAAAGAGACAATATTAAAGAAATCCTTATTTTATTTAGAATTCAGAATTGGTACTTTATTTTTTATGTGACATTTAATTTTCTTTGTAGATAAGGGTCTTTCATATGACATCTTTCTACAGTCTTCCTTATAAGCATTAAAAGCAGTGTTCTTAAGGGCAGAAGACCTTTTTTAGTTGATACTTGATCTATGGAGAAATCTCTTCCTTCTCACCATATCATTGGAATTAGTGTCCTGAACTTCCACCCTGAAAGTTAACTACTGAAAAATAAAGTAAAAATACTGAAAAACTCTTGACAGGAGCTTTCTGAATGAGGCACCTTAATTTAAATGTATTTTTAGGGCGCCTGGGTGGCGCAGTCGGTTAAGCGTCCGACTTCAGCCAGGTCACGATCTCGCGGTCCGTGAGTTCGAGCCCGCGTCGGGCTCTGGGCTGATGGCTCAGAGCCTGGAGCCTGTTTCCGATTCTGTGTCTCCCTCTCTCTCTGCCCCTCCCCCGTTCATGCTCTGTCTCTCTCTGTCCCAAAAATAAATAAAAACGTTGAAAAAAAAAAATTTTTAAATGTATTTTTATTGTAAGTACCAATATTGCAATAATTAAACCTCTGATTTTGAAGCATGGCTTTCAGAGGGCTGAGCCTAGACATTTAATGTCCCCAAACAACTCTATTGGAATTCTCTTATGGAGTACCCTCTACATCATTCCTTCATAGCCAATTTCATTTCACAACACCAGATTTAAAGTATACAATGAACTCTGTCTTGTATTTAATCTGCCAGGTTCTGTTTTTATCACACCAAAAAGTTCCTGAAAAAGAGGAAGGCCTATGACCCAAGCTTTAAGCATCACACGGCCCTTTGTTCCTGGGGCCCAGAAACACAGCTTCTGCCTGGCAGCCGAGGACTGCTTCACCCTGCCATTTTCCAGAAAGCAATCCTTGCACAGGGCTAAGAGCGCAGCCAGAATAATCTGGAAACAGGAATGTTTCTGCACCCTATTTTCTAGTGTATGTGTCTGTGTGCATGTTCGAAAGTACCCTCCCACCCGAATCTGGGTATCTGGCCCTGAGAATCCCAAGAAAAGATTTCATTAGGGTCATTAGGAAAGGCTCCATTTGAGCTTGTTAAGCAATCCAAGACATCTTCCATAGAGCAATCGGGCCAGTGTTCAGACATTCTGGTCAGTTGGCCAAATTTTCAGGGCAGGAGGCCACTATGACTGTTTTGGGGCTGACATCTTTGAAAGAAATCATCAGAAAAATAAACTATTGTCTTTGAGTTTCATACGCTTGAAACACTTGAGGTTTGTTTGTTTGTTTGTTTTTCTTGAGATATTTAAAGGGGGTTCTACCACTTAATTCTAATTCCTCACCGCCAGAGAATGTTCCTTTTATCCTGCCCAAACCCCTCCTCCTGTCACTGAAGTCCCCCCTTTCCAGTTCAGAAGAGCATGACTTCTCTATACCAGTTCAATGAACCTTCAGGGTCAAGAACAGATTATTGATGATTCAATCCAATTTGGCAAATAGTCATTGAGCACTATATTCAGTATGCCAATACTCAATACTGCGGTCAATCGCATTGTTGAAAGCTACCATGAGACTAGACCCTTGGGCAGAGCAGAGACTGAAAGGGAAGATGAGTAATCAAGACTGAGGCACAGATGATTACCGCTGGGCGTTTTGGATTTCTAAGTTTCTTTGCTTTCAGGTTTCTGCTGCTCATGTTTTAATGATTCCCCTTTAAATCTCTCTGAGTGTCTTCCTGCCTCTAGTTACTTACTATTTCTCTAACTCCTATACTAGCTAAATATCTTTACTGCCTTCTTTCATGTCTGTGCCCACTTTGGAAATTTTTCAAGTTTTTGTTTCATTGACGACTTCGGCTAAAATTCTCCAGAGCAAATGAACTGCATTTTCAGTTGGTGAGGCACAGAATCCATTTCCACAATTGAAGGATTACAATTGAATCCACAGACTTGCAAGAGGTATCACTAAATAGTCTCATTTAGTCTCTTGTTTACTGAGATCCTATCTCTGCATGAGGGGCCACCAATAAATTGCCCAGAGTGTAGCGCCATTATGGCTTGTCCCAAGGTCCCCCCAGAGTTGTTTATAGACAGGTGGACGTTGCTGGGAGAGCCACATAAAACAGGTGCAATGGATGCATGAGTCCTCTTGATGGTGGCAATGGATGGAGAAATGGCAATGGGAGCCCTCCGTGGGGGTGGAGAGCATATGTGCTGGCAGGGGCAGCGGCAGCAGCAGCAGCAGCAGAGGCAGCAGGAGAGGAGAAATGGAAAGAGCGTGGGTTTTAATGTATCACCAGCTTCTCTCCCAACCTCATGAAAAGTTTCATCTCCCTTTGGGCCCAAGTAGGTTCTTCTAAGGGGAAGAAAGAGATAGCTAGCTTCCTAGGGTCTCTTCAGACCAATACTCTCCACTACTGACAGCAAGCTAGCTTTAAGTAGAAGTCCTTAAGCTCCGTTCCCAATTAGCTCTGTGATGAATTGTGCAGTGTCAGAAGAGAAACTGTATTTAGCCTCACTTGGCATGCAAGAGTTCCATGGTGGTATTTACAGGGAACACTCCTGGCGAGGTTGGCGATACTGCTGCCACCATTCGGATTTGTTTGCTTTTTCTCACTGGCACCTGCCATCGCACTGGCAGAAATAACTTGGGATTCAAAGGCAAAGGTGGTTTACCTGTTAGTCTGTGCTCTCAGTATATCCCTGCTTACCCCACAGGGTTATGAAACATCAAGCCCAGATCGTACATTTGCCCAGTACCCTGAAAGATAGATGGTACTCTGCACTGTGTGTAGAATCAAGCATACGGTGCTGAGGGGTAAGCAAATTATATGGGTCACTAAAAGTTGGCTTCCAATCTGGAAATAAAATCCAGAATTACAAACTCTACTTTCTAGATTTTAGTTGCCAAACTCACTTGCCCAATGTCAAGGAGGAGGTATTCAAAATTTTCTCATGTGGTTGTCTCAAATCTCCTTACCATTAAGTAGATATGTAGCAGGGTCGGGGGGGGAGGGTGAAATTCTTCATAATTGCCATATTATGTGGAGTTTGTGAGTAAATTGGTTAGTTTGCTTTTAATCCCATTTTTAATTTGGCTTCATATAATGTAAAATATTGTTGCTCTTTACATATGATCTTAATTAATTGTAGCTCTTACAATGTGATGATTCTTTTCTCCCCATCCGTTTATAACACAATACAAATGCTCTAGGAGATCTAGGTATCTAGAAGGATTCCTCTAGTGATTATCTTTCCAAACTGAAGGAAAATTTGGTAACAAAAACAATTACTACGCTTTTTATATCAGTTCTATAAGCTGAGCTTTTCACATCTTATAAGTAACTGTGTTACTCATTCTTTATATAAAATTACAGAATGCAATTGTGTAAATGTCACACAAAACATGAACACTTATTTGTGCGACCCATATGATGTATTTAGCTTGACATTAACTTTTTTATTCACTAGCCTTGCATTATCTTTATCCCTTTTTTCTAATAATATGATACTAATCACAGATACATCTTGGATATCTGCTTTTTACTCAATATTATTGGAGATGCAACCCATATAAGTCTTCTTGAAATTTGTACAACTACTTCTTAGAGAGAGCTTTATTTTTCTCTAACCGCTTTATTCCAACAAGCTTCATCCAGGACCCTCTTGCTCAGTCATCTCTAATTTCTAAGGCACGTGCTATGGTTTTCTAGTCACATTCAGTGACAAGGACCAGCCCAGTTCTGGTAATCAGGATTCATTTCAGGTGTTTTAAAAAAAAATCTAGTCTAAAGCCTGACTTCAGAGATCCACAGTAGAAAAGAAAGGGCATGTTTATTTTGTTTATTTTCTTCCTTCTTCAGTTCCCTCTTCTCTTGTCGAAGTCCCCAGGACTGTGGGAGAAAAGAAAGAATTAGACCAAAAAAAAAGCATTAATCATGAATCTTGTTTTTATCCATCTACATTGCTTCCTGTGAGGTCATGCAGAGGTCCTGCGTGAGAAGTCACATGCTCTGTGTCCCCCGATGCAGGCAACATCTGGCTAGTTTCTTATATTCCTATCCCTTCCTGCCTCAGAGATCCAGCCCCACAGCCTCTTTTGCTTCTGGGTCCCCCTCTCCTGAGCAGGCAGCTAATATTAGGTCCTTTCACATTGAAAAAACTCATTCCTTTCCTGGCATCCTCCAGGCCTGGGGAAAACTCATTCTACCAAATAAGGAAAGTACAGCTTGTCCAGCCCTATCTTCTCTACTCACCCTAGCATGCTGAGTGAGACCCAGCCAGCCTCACAACTTCAAAATTCTTTGAGTAAGAATCAGGAAACAGCTTCCGTGTTCCCCAAATCCTGGAATCTCGGAAGAATCTCAGAAGATGCTTCTCCACACTAGTGGCTACATTAAAATACCCTGAGTCTCTTCAGCTCTGGAGCAGGGCTCATGAAAAGAGTAAATTGTCCATCTCACCTTTCTTGCAGACACCCTCCGTTCCTTCAAGTTGTTCTCTTGGATGTCCCTCATATGCCTTGAGAGTAGAGTATGGTGTCTCCGCATTCCTTCTTCCCAAGTAGTAAGGAACTAATGTGGGAAAGCTTGTCTACTAAATTCCCTTCTGTAACCTGCTTGTCATGAACTGGGTCTCCCCTCTTAAAAGTTGTCTTACACAGATCTTCAGAGGAAGGTGGGCTTGAAGGTGTAAGGCTGATTCTTTGTTTCTAGAAGTCCTGCAGAGGTATATCTAGCTGTTCCAGTAAAGTTACTTATCACCTGTTTTTTTTTTTTTTCTTTTCTAAGCTGTACTTACTATTTCCTAATACATCCTGTTACAAACTAAATTGATCCATATCTTTCTTATCACTCAACCCAGATAAACTGAGTCCTTCTCCTTCCTTCCTTCCACAACCAATCTTCACTAAATCCTACTGGTCCTACTTCTAAAGTATATCTTGAGTCCTGCTTGCAGGTTCTTCTCACATGTTGTTCTTCCTCAAATGATCATGTTCTTACACTTCACATGGATCCGTCCTCCTCCTCCTTGTCAAGTCTGAACTAAAATGTTACTTATCTCACAAGGCTTTTTCAAGGGCTAACTAAATTAATGCCTGTGCAAAGTACTTTAGAAACTGTAAATGGCAATGTAAACAGGATGTAAAACTTTAGAAGTCCTGCTATTTGGACTACAGAAGCCAGAAAAAATGGACAGAAGTAGGAAAAGTTTTTGTTTGTATAGAGCAACTGTTTTACTTAAGTCATGAATGAAAAACCTTACATTTTATATACTTTAAGCATTCTTTACCTTGCAACAAAATTCAGGCCATGCAAATTTAAGTGTTTCTTGATAGCACAGTGTTAATTTCCAGGTAATGTCTCAAGTATCGGGTTGGGCTATTTCCTTTCTAAGTCACCTGGAACAAGAACATGCTTTTTTGTGTCCCTAAGGTGTAGCACTGACTCATGTCCCTTCTACCATAACATCTCAGCCTTGCCCCTCAAAGAGCCCTCCTCAGGTGATTTCCTCTCTAGATGCAGTTCTGTTTACCTACCATGATGCTCAGTGGACCCTGCCCATCCCCCATCTGGGATCACATGAGCAAAACATGAAGTGTTTTGATAGCTCTCTCACACACACACACACACACACACACATACACACATGCACACACTTCCCAGGTTACACAGACCCTGCCAAACCGGCATCGTCCTAGTTTACCTGGGCCAAAGAGCAGACTATCGGTATATAAGGGGCAGTTGGTGAGGAGGCTATTTGCCCTTTCACTCCAGTGTGTTATTTTTTGGTCTTTAAATGAATTGTAAAGACACCCAAGAATTCCACAGAACCTTGGTAAAAAACATATATGAAAGTAAAACGAACTTGTCCACACAGTAACAGGCCCAGGCCATAAATTCAGAATATATGCCATTTAGCAGAGACAGCAAGCTGTAAATGGCAGTGAAGGGCAGAAGTTAATTGAACTACCGTGCTCTTGTCACCAGTGGAAAGTAGCCACTACCCGAGACAAGATGGCTGCCCCTAAAGTACCCTATTACAGCCAAGAGATCATATCCTTAGCTCTGCAAGGGCTTATGGGTGAGGGGGAAATCATACACAGATGACCAATTTTTTTATGGTTCACAGCCGATCAAAGTGAAATTCAGCAGCTGTTCAGGACAAGTGACCACTGTAACGGCTGTAATATAACCTACTAAATAGAGAGGGAATTGCATTAGAGCAAGAGGTTAGCCGTGATTATCGGCAGGTGAGTGCTTTATTGAAGTTGAAAGACCATTAACATTGATAGAGTAATTATTTCAACTTGAAAGTAATTACCTTGATGGGTGATAACTTCTCTAGTGTTCCCAGATTTGATTGGGCCAAACAATTGTGAGCTCCTGAAGCCTAGAAAAATATTACAACAATACTGTGATTTTTAAATTACCGAAACCACTGTTGGAATATTTTAATTATGCCGAACAGTGAAAAGATTTTGCCTTATACCAGCTAGTGACCTCTCATGTAGAGAGAGACATTTGCTTTTTAATCCAAATGCAATGACCCACACCCACCACCTGTGAATACATATGTGATGGGTTTGCAAATGAATCTTTTTATCTCGATATAATTTTTAAGGTGAAACATCTTGTTAGTGCTGTAGCTAGGTGTTAACTAAGCTCGAACTGCTGGCATTGTTGATCATGTCTATGACCTGGGAGGCCCCAGAATAGCAACTATTTTTTGTCTTTGTCACAGAGGGCTTACGTTTGTATAAATTAAGTATTTTGATAGCGGCATCACAAAAGTCGAAAATTTTGGATGCCATGTATTGTGAATCCCAAATCTGAGATTTTAGTTAGTCATGAAATTCATTTGTTTGGATAGTTTTCTTGCTTGATGTTATGCAACTCCACTACAAACGCACCATTGTCAGGGTAGTTCCTGTTTATCCACACTGGACATCAGCAAACAAAATCAAAATTGAAAATCTGTGCTACTTGCTTCTCTGAAATCTCATGCAAGTATGACCATTATGAGTTATTTGCAATTGAGGACGAAGACATGTAAAATCTAATATGACGATCAAGACAAAGAAATACCGTGGGACTCTGCCATTAATCGGTTGTTCTCTTTTGAGAATCTCTTGTGCCCAGAAGCTACAACAGATACAAAGAAAGAAAAAATACTCTTTTCTCTCTGCGACTCATGGTGTTCTTGAAGCAAATGAGGAAAGAGACAAATTACAATATAATAAGCAGTTATTTGGTCATGCATGGGCATTGATTATACTTATAAATACTGAAAAGAACCCAGGAGGACCCTCGCTCATACCCCTGGTTCTAAACCCAGCACTCATCCTGCAGAACCACAAACCACTGGCTGCACAAACACAGCATCATGATTCTTAGTCATGCTGTCAGAAGAGATGAATGTGACATCACTTCCAAGTTCCGGGATGATTCCTTAGACCTTTCTATCATCTTGGCAGGGTTTGATCAGATGATCAGCCAGTGAAGGACTATCTTAATGGCAGCACTTCCCAGGACTTTTTTTCTAATCAAAATCTGACTCTCATACGGGCAAAACAGGTTTCCACCTGTTGTCCAAGAGCCTCTAAGGAATGTTTACCAAGCAGACCATAGATTCAGAATAGAAGCCATGGATCTCCTTCCTCCATATCTGCCCTGAATTCCTCTCCATTGACAAAGTCATTGGGTCTCTATTTCAGAAAAAATCAGAGTGCAGAAACCCCTGCCAAGCCAAAAGAGATTTGCAGACTGAGAAGTAAAATGACTGGTTTGAATTTGGTAAAACAGTAAGGGACTGAGACAAAGCCACTGGGAAAGTGATAAGAATTTATGATTTGAATTGTAAATCTTGCCATTAAGCCAACCAAAGAGTGGAGAAATCTGACCAAGCTGACATCACATCAGAGTTCTTAGCACAGCGGGCTCAACGTGTGTCATATGCGGTTGGGCTAAAGATTGTATTAAGGAGCCCCTCAGGTACTCTGAATTTAAAATAAGTGTAATAACTCATTTTTAAACATTTTATGTGATACTTGGATTATTAAATATTCACATTACAAAATCAGGGAGTTTTAATCCATTCCAAAAGGTGCGTTGTCTACCTCTGAGAGATAATGGCCATGTCTAGATAGTAAAATTACAGTATATTTTTAACGGATGTAAATGTTACTTTTTGACAAGGCACAAGTAATGAATTTTATCATATAAGTTCCTATTGGGTGATTATGATACAGAGTTTTATTTTTGCTAAGCAATTACTAGTGTCATGGCTGGATACCTGTGCCCATTAGTGGCTGGTTCTGTGTTTTTTTTTAGGATGGTTATTGATCTCTTGCTGAGCTGAGATTCAGGTTTTATGCCAGATAGCTTGATTAATGGGTTGGTTTCTATAAGTGGACTGAATGGGGATAGAAACCAGGGGCAGCCTGCTCTGCCAACCCCAAATCCGTCAAGACGCATAGCTCATTATGAAACAGTTATCAAGGATACATGAAAAATTAATTGGGCTCAGTTTGATTCTGAAAAGAATCGGCTTTCTACTTGGCGGCCCCCCCCCCTTTCCAGATGTTGTGCACCGGCCCCTGGAGAAACAGCAAAGGGAGATGTATTAATACATTGTATTGATTAGATCAAGACCCCTGACAGTTATTTGTAGAGATACCATCTGGCTGCTGTTCGAATTCCTTCACCAAAAACAGGACGTGACATGTTATTAATCTCAACTCTCTAAGTATAGACAGTTGCCTTTTCTGCTAAACCGCATTTTACCATTCCGTAGGAGACGGAGGCAAACCTGAAGGGTGCAGAAATTAAGGTTATTACACAAATTGAGCCATATGGTCCAAATATTTCAGCAAGAAAATTGCCAGGCAATAAAAATTGCTCCTGCCTTCCTAATGGTGTAAATTACAGTTTAACCATGGCTCTAATGATGTCCTTCTGCCGCGCTTAACTACTGTTACATGAAGGACATTGTTTTAAAAATATAAAAAACAAGTAAATGCCAGCAGCGTGTTTTACAATCTGTTAGCGTGTCATTAAGAACACTGTCAGAATTACATAAACATAATGGCAGGCAACCCAGCATACAAAAGAACTCGTATGGAAATAGAAAATGTCTTGAAAACTCTTCTTTATCTCCGTAATGTCAAGAGCACGGTCCCCTCTGGAAGTTGTCCAGGGAGAAAAGCCCTGTCCGATGCTTTATTCTAATTCCCACGTGTGCCCCAACAGCAGTGTTTTCTAAACAAGTCTTGCAAATCCTAGTGAGCCTCGGTGCACGTCTCGTCCCGGGTAAGGAGAAAGCTAACCAGTTCCAAAATAAATGATAGACGCTGACCTTTTTAAGTGTTCCTGTTGTTAGGGGGAAGGGGGAAGACCCCACCAACTTCCTTAATGGTGATAAATAGTATTAAGTGTACACTTCCCACTGTGTTTCCGAAGAAACCAGTCCTACAGTTGGGCATACAATACTAAGAGGACACTTGCTTGAGCTAATCAGACGGTAAAGACCATTAATATTTGAGAGAGACTCGAGCCCTTCAAATGTTTTTGTACCTGTCATACCAAAGCACCCTAGCATTTAAAAAAACAAATCCACGTGGATCCTAAGAATATTACCGTCTTGCTATTACACCATGCCTCCAACGTCTTGGGCTTCTAAGATGTTTCAAACAGTTTAAGGTTAAAGTCAGGAGAAAAGTTTATCATAATTATATATATATATATATATATATACATACATTTATATGTAATTGAAATTATATATATATTGAAATTATGTGTGTGTGTGTGTGTGTGTGTGTGCGATTGAAAGAAAACTACTTTTAATTCCTGTGGGAAATTTATGTTTTTTTCAGCACATTTTTCTTCTGTATTCCCCCAAAGAGAGAAAGCCTAGGGTCTATTTTTCCCTTTAAAATAAAAAAAAAAAAAATACAAGAAAAGAAAACGACAGGAAGCCAAGAAAAATCCTATTTTCTATGCATGCATTAATATCAGCGAGGACAAGTTACCATGTCCTCATGGCGCAAAGGGCCCGGGTGGCAATCTGTGGACTGGAGCATTGTCTGCCTGGAAAGCTCTTTCCCCAGGAATCCCCATAGCTGGCTTCCTTGCTCCTTTCTGGTCTCTACTGAAATGTCACCTTCTGTCACTCTTGGGAAGGCCTTACATGGCCTGCCTAGCTATACTATCCCTCCTCTCTTCCACCCCACACACTTTCTGTCCCTGTTTCCTGCTTTTTCTCCTTGATATTTAACATAATCTAGAAGTATACATTTGTACTTGTTTGTCTTCTTTACTATCTGTCTCTCTGATCAGAATATAAACCCCCCTGAGGGCAGGGATTTTGCTTATTATGTTCCCTGATTCCCAGATTCTAGAACAATGCCTCTTAACTTAGATAGATGTTCGCATAATGAATAATGAAGTAATGAGTTAAAATCTCTAATGAGCCAGAAGTAACTTGCGCATTATTTCTCGTTCCTATTCAAACTATAATTATATTCTAGAACTTTTAAAAATTTCTTGGTGATGCCATATATTTAGCTTAAGGGGAGATCTATATATTCATAGATAAATGAAGGTATAATCATTTATATGTCCCAATTTCAATCTATAAGCAGGTATTTGCTAACTTTCCCCATTAAACACATCACAATCACATTGTACATGCCACCTCATTTCGTCTTAATAATCACTTTGTAGAATATTATTATCTATGGATTATTAGTGAGGAAACAGAAACTCAGAGAGGTTGAGTTACTTGACCATGGTTGCACAGCTCGCTGCAGAGCTGCGATTCCATTTCAGATCCCTCTGCTTCTAAAGTCTGTTCTTTCTTCTACCCAGTGCTGCCTCTTGAATTATCCACCTACAGGAAACAAGATATCATTTATGAAAAGCTAAATATCAATGAAAGCCACAAATGATACTTCAATACCATAAAAGTAAGAAATGCCACATAGCATGATATGACTAATTGTCTAATACAAATATAGTAAACAACTTAGCAAAGATTCAAAGAATTAAACTGTCACTTGGAAGGAAAATATCAGGGAAGATTTGGGAGAGGTCTGTGCCTTAAACAGTGGGTTGAATTTGAACTGAAAGGGGCGCCTGGGTGGCTCAGTCAGTTAAGCCTCCAACTCTTGATTTCAGCTCAGGTCATGCATGATCTCACGGTTGGTGAGATTGAGCCTACCGTCAGGCTCTGTGCTGACAGCCCGGAGCCTCCTTGGGAATTTCTCTCTCTCCTTCTGTCTCTATCCCTTCCCTTCTTGCTCTCTGTCTCTCAAAAGAAATAAGTAAATATTTTTAAAAAGACAAGAATTTGGACAGAAGGAGGGAATTGGAACAGACCTTTTCTCAGGCAAAGAAACAGAAACCTGGTTTTAAACAGCTGATGGTGAGACTCTGCATTGAGACCATCCGTCTCCATTTTTTGGTCTGACATGAAAGCAGCTTTATTCAAAATAGTCTCATCAGATTCCTAGCAAAGCTGTTGAGTGAGGTGGTCAGGAGCATGGGCCTGGGGGTGGGCAAACATGGATTGGAGACACTCAGCACTCAGTTAAATGGTGACTATTATGATCTGAAGTAGGTGGATGGAGAGAAAATCAATCCGTAAAGATGTCATTGCGCTAATGTGTTAACAGGGTTCCTGTCTGAAGAGACTAGTCCAGAATTTTTTTTTTTAAGAAAAAACATTTTTTCTCCTTTTTTATTTTATTTCCCCTTAATTCCCTAACCAGTGATCCCCAGAAACATGTACTATTAGCAAGGCATATTAGTAACAGAGTGTGGTCTCATGGCAGCTGAACCAGGAGTCTAGGTGTCGTAATAGGGGAAGAAAAGGCAGCCTATTCACTGGAAACATGAGAGGAGACTTCTTCTCCAAAGCTCAACCGGGGAAATTACGTGCACTTCAAATATTACCCAAAGTCCAATGTTCAGGTCGTGCCTCTCTCGGCCACAGACAGTGCCGGGTCACAACTCGAACCCTATCAGGTAAACCCGGGATGTCATCGCTGGCTTTGTGGCACCGCCTGGGGCCACCTCATCAGCATTCAGAAACAGGGCGCCCACCCTGGGGACACACCTCCAACACCTGCCCTTGAGATGCCACAGGAGCCGCCTGAGGAGCTGGAGGGAAGATCGGGTAGATGTCTCTTCTGTTGTGGGATAGGCCATGTTCTCTACCAGGACCCAGACTGCCATCTTTTCTTACCTCACCCCGTGTAATTTCTGATTTACCAGGAATCTAACGTAGACCTAAAATTAGCTTCCTAAATTAAGCCGTGACTAATTTTCTTCCTTTGTGACCTACCACGTCATTAGCACGTTTAGGTTGAGCACAGTCAGGGCCTCAGGAGAGCCCATCTACTTGTCCATTTTGCCCAGAAGTACCTGGTCATCGAACCTCACGCCTTGGCATCTTTTCCTTAACAGAGCGATAATTATTTATTAGTGGAATATATGCTTATTATATCCAGAAATTAAAGTTGTTAGGGGCAGTGTGCATCCAGCATCCAGGTCCCTGCGGCTGGATGATCACATCTGTTAGAAATAAATCACTTAAAAAAATTATATTAGTCTCACAGACGGTCAAGAAATGGAGCAAGGGTAGGGAGGGGAGAATAGGGCAAGGAAGCCTGATTTTAAATCTTGTGAAATAGAGTGTGGTCAGTATGTTGTCAGCACATTCAGTGTTCAGACGTCACCTCCATCTTTCCCCTCTTTGAACCCCAGGTGGCCAATTAACAGTACGTGCTATTTATTCATTACAAAATAGGCAGGATAAATTGAATGGTTAGATTGGCTAATGAGAATTCTTAACAAGAAGGAGAATAAAAAATGATGCATGAAGAGAGACCAAAAAAGAAATATCTGGGGAATTCTAGACAAAAATCTGGAAGAATTCCCCTCTTGAATGTATCTGGAGTTTCATCTGGAGGCAAGGAAATGGAAATGGAAAAGGAAATTTAAATTTAAAAGATTCACTTTGCTAAATCTTCTTCCTATATATTCTCTTTAATTCTTTCATTTGTATTTCCTTAGTTGCTTTCATTCCTAAGGCAGAGAGACAGTCTTAAATTACTCCCAGCCATTATTAGTTTCATTAGGATATTTTGATGCTTCATTTTACAACAAAGCAATGCCATTTTGTAGCCTCCCTGCTCATCAAGCCTCAACCCAGCAAACTAGAAGCCTGTGAATTTACTTGATCTTGTGAATACACATTTTTGCAAATATGGATGAATTTAGGCAGGGATTATAAAATGATCTATCAACATAATTAAAATTCCATTAAAATATATGTATTAAACATTAACTTAGGCGTTTTCATTTTGTGGCCAAAGATTATACGTTTCTGACATTTGTTCCTATAAATAATGTTCTCTCCCCCTGTATCCCTCCCTCTTTCTCTCTCTCTCTCATTGCAAAATGTACATCAGAAACCAGAAATGAGTGAGGGTTTGAGGGTTTGGTTTTTTTGTTTTTTGTTTTTTTAACTCATGCAGCAGCAGCTGGATGCAGCAGTGTTACTATGCCTTGAGGATCTAGAGAAGCTGATAGAGAGAGGTTTCCAGAAATAAGAAATTCTGAACTCTCACCTTCTAAGATCTAAAAAAAATGCAGTATGGAGGCTCTTTGTTTTCTAACTGTTGAATAACTTAGTAATTCTTGGTCAGAAAATTAAGGGTCTACATCTGGCAGCATCCGAAAGAAATTACTCAATTGGGTACCTTTGAAAGCCAAATATAACATTTAAAAAGTCAATATTTGTTTCAGCAGTGAATGTTTCTGAAAGGAAATGACTATTTTAGTGTGCGTGGTCTGCTGAGTATTTTCATTTTTCAGCCCTCAAGCCAGGGCTCCAGCCAGCATGGCCCAGCTCCTTTCTTTCCATGAGGACAGTGCCCTCTGCTGGGTATGTCTACATACCACGTACGGCTGGTAAGACACGGAAGCCATCTGTGCACCAAACGTGTGAGCACTTAAGATGCACCTAAGCAAAGGTTTTTGGAAAATCCTTGCCTCTTCCTGTACTAGAATGACTGCAAGGGTGGAAGTGGCCATAGTTCACTGTAGTTTTCTTTTTACTGCTGTGTTATTGCACCCTGTTGGGGGATACATCTGAGCATTTCATGTGTCCTACTTTTAAAATGCCCAGATGGTAACTACGTGCTCTGGTTTGAATTGGGTAGCCCTCATCTTTCATGCTCTGTAGTCTGCCTAGTTATCAGAGAGACATGAGACAAGGAAAATTCTCCCATTTTTCAGCTCCTCTTCATCTGTTTCTAGTCACCCACAGTGAATGATGCACTTGCACAATTGTGAAGATGACAGTCACCATGATAACTGAACATCGCTTCTCTGGGATGGGGAGTGCCCTGTGTACCCGGAGCCCCCTGCTTCCCTCCCAGCATACTACCGTTTTCAGTGTAACTGATTACTTGCAATCTTGTAAGTAACACGGGAGTGAGAGGCAGTGTAAATATTTTATACCTTGTCGAACCACTTATATTTGCATTGTTCTTCTTCACTCTAGTCTTTAACTTTAACAGAGAATTTAAATCAAATTATTCAAACTGAGAAAGAGTCAAACGAACTCATAAAATAAATGTAACAGTGTGACTGGTTATAATAGCCCAAGCGCATAATAGAGGTTGAGTATGATTTTGTGACATGCACGTTTTATAGGGTTTTTGTCTCCAACTATATTCTTCAAAGTGCCATCTGGGCAATGACCATCGGTATCATTTTTATCAATAATAGTCAGCACTTCCCACTGGGAAATTAGTCAAGGGGATGAGATTTTTTTTTTTACAAATTATCTTTAAGCATTCATCTTCCAAAAAGTATTCCTGGAGTTTGCCCATCATCAGGTAGCGACATAAGTGAGTTACTTGTTCTTATTTTACACTTTATTCATGATAAGCTAGTGATCAGATTCCATTTTATTTTTCACAGAGGAAAATTATCTTGCTCTGTTTTTCTCTTAATAAATAACTTTGCTGTAAGAAGAATGTTAACATAGCCAGTTGTCTCCAAACTTTTTAGAATGTGCACTCTTATAAATAATAACTTCCAGAACACACATCCCCATAACATGTATGTTTACTTATCTGTAGATTATAAAGTGTGCACTAGTGAACAAATGTTATTTACACCCTGAAAATACAAATTTTAAGAGGTATAGATATAGATAAAATTATCAATAGAATATTTGGTTAATTATGAGCTAAAACTGTCATTAGCTAGTTCCTCAAGCCACAATATATACTTATTGAAAGATTCATTGTGAATAATACTGGATATCAATCCATTTCCAAGTGGTCTCCTTGATAATTTCAAGTTTCTTTGTCAATTTCTGGCCAAATAGGACTGGACAAGCAGTGTTTATACCTCATAGTGTGGCTGGTAATGAGCTTGCACCATAAGTAAGAAGTGTCAAATTGGCCATTTACTTGTTCTTCATTTATGTATGAATTATTAGTATGATATTTGAACCATGTTTTTTAACTCTTTCAGGAACCTTGAAAGTCACCTGTGTTTGCAAAGATAGTATAGTTAAAACCAGATAATGTAATGCGTAAACCAATTAGCATGGAACCATAAACTATAATTCATCACTATGTGCTAAAAGCAAATAAGTAAATAAGATAAATATTTCCAGTTGCTCTGTGTTATAACCCCCGCCCCCAGCCTTCCCTTTCTAGTGACTGATCTAAAATTTCATTCATTCATTCATTTTCTCAGTACACATGCACTCAATATATACCGCCTGGGTATACAGCAGTGAATACACCAGACAAAAATTCCTTCCTTCTTGAAGCTTTTATTTAAATAAGTATATATATAATATGTATATATGTGTGTGTGTATATATATATATATATATATATATATATATATATGTTTGATATATAAATATATAAGGGCAATGGAAAAAATCATAGATGAGAGATCAGAGGTGTTGTGTTGGCGAGTCAGGGAAATGTTCTATGGGCCAGTTATAGGAGTGGGGAAGGCATTGGCCTGTTGGGAGAGGGAGGGTGATATTTAATGTAGGGAGGCCAGGGAAGGCCTCACAAGAGGGTAACACTGGGACAGAGATTAGGAGGAAAGGAGAAAACCATGCAGTTAACTGGGAAAATAATTTTAGTTCAAGAATGAGGATGTACAATCAGATTCTGGAGTCTGGATAGTGCAGTTAATTCCCAGAACCCATCAGTATGTTCATGGACCCTCAGCCCAGGATTCTGAAAGGTCATACTCAACCACTGGTACGTCTTGGACAGACCAATGCACATTGCTTCAGAATAGAAGTATCAACTATCAGATGTGTAACATATTTTCCCAGTTTCTGAATCTGTTCTTTGGTTTTATATTATTCGCATACTGGTAATGAAGTCTTACTTGAATGCCAGTCCATCCCCTGGCTATCTAACATCCTTCATTTCTTCCTGCATATTCTTTCAAAATGTCCCCACATTCCAGACAAACCAGATAAGTCTCTTGCAATTACAAAAGCCGTCTTTAAACCCAGGAGCTCTTGATAACGTTTCCAATCTTTCTGTAGTTATTTCGTAATCCAATTTTGATAATCTATAGTCCCAAAACTAAACAGTAAATGTAACCACTCCAACATATCACATATACAAGAGTAGGCTAAAAGAAGAAAATGAATATTTGCATGACACAACAAAAAACAAAAACAGTATCATTTATAGAATGCATTTCTATACAATAAATCAAGAGACCAGCAGTAATATTTGTGACTTCTCTTTCTTTTCTCCCTAATCGGGACTATTTGGTTCATGAGATCAACCAAACTCATTTTTGAAGGATTTGAGTTCTAGATGGTCTTGCCTTCATAAGCTTGCAAGGGTCTTTCACTAGCCTGGCAATATGGTCAAAAAAGGGGAAGGAGCTGGGGAAACATTTGTAGGCTCATGCCTAAGCTTCCCAACCTTCATCATGTGATAGCAGCCTTACTTATTTATTTGTTTATGTTTATTATTTTTTTGTTTTGTCAATCACCCCAGCCACCAGTCTGAGCTCTTTTTTTTTTTTCTTCCTTGTCTAGTTGCACAAGGTAGTCCAAATAGCAAGGCAACCATTTTCTTCCTTCAATTCAGTGAAACTATTATGGAAACATTTCTTTTCTAAATCTCTAAATCAGCAGATCCCAGAGTCTTGGTTACAGTAAATAAAACTTTTGCAAACTAGTCTTTAGTTCTTATGGTGTTGAAATGTTGCCTCCCTTCCCTTGTCTTTCTACCCAGTGTTTTCTGGGAGTTTTGCCAGATATGAAGGTCAAAGTTAACTGGAAATTCCTTTTGACTCTAAGATTCTATGAGTTTTAAATATGTTTAATTGTTGAAATCTTGCATTGACTGATCTAATGCTACTCCCTAACTGCATATATCACTAGGTATTTAAAGTGCATCTTTTCTGTGAAGTCCTTTGCTTCAGCCCCTGAGGATTTCCTATGCATACACCTTTAGCGCTAGTTTCCACGTGTTTTTCTATGTGGTTTCATGAATGTGAGTCTTCCATTCCTAATGGGTTGCAGTTCCAGAAATCCAGGATTTGCATGTTTCCTACTTCTTTTCCACTCCTTTTGGTGCCTAGCACCATGCTAGAAAAAAAGTAGATGGTACATAAATATTTGACTGTGGATTTGACCCTCAGCACTTTTCTTTGGTGAGAGCTTTAAACGAAGCATAAAATTGAATTTAAACAATTACCCTTTGAAATCGACAGAAGCCTATGTTTCCTTAGCTGTTTGTATGAGCAAGAATCTGATTCAGAGCACTTTTCTTGAGTACCAACTACGTACGAGGCCCTTTGAGAAAAATCATCCTGTTTAATCCTCACAAAAGTTGATCAATGAGATGGGCACCTGGGTGGCTCAGTCAGTTAAGCGTCTGACTTTGGCTCAGGTTATGATATCGCAGTTCGTGAGTTCGAGCCCCACATCGGGCTCTGTGCTGACAGCTCAGAGCCTGGAGTCTGCTTGGGATTCTGTGTCTCCCTCTCTCTCTGCCCCTCCCTCACTCACGCTCTGTCTCTACCTCTCTCTCTCTCTCTCTCTCAAAGATAAATAAATGTTAAAAAAATTGTTTTAAGTCAATGAGGAAGATACTAATTATTAGAAACCAAGACTCAGAAACAAGATAATTTGCCTAAGGTCTTCCTAGTAGGAGTAACAGAGCCAACACTTGAACTCAGGGCTTTTTATTCTAAGTTGACGGCTTAAAGCATCTAGACTCTCAACACTTTCTATCCTCAGTGATAAACATTTTTCCAGTTTTGTTCAAATGTCTATTAAAAACAATTATGCAAAATTAAAATCAATCTTTGGTTGGCCTACATGAAAATAAGAAACACAACTTCTAGCTCTCAGAACAAAATAAAAGTTTTTATTTTTCATTAAGTAGGCTTAGCTTCAGTACATTTTCTCTTAAGGTGTAATGACTAAACCATGATCATTTCTTTTTGTTTATTCATTTAAAACTCAAATAAAAGCAGATAATCAATAGATAATAATCTAAAACTAGAGGATTTACAAGTTAATAAGCTTGAGTCAATAGATATCCCATAACGAAGCCCTCAAAGGTGAACATGACATAATTTTCTTTACACTAAGCTGGTTGAATTAATGCCTTAATTTAATTCCAATATTAACTGAAAAACCCAAAGAGGAGAAGAAAATTTAAATCCTATTATATTAAAATGTTTTTGAAGCAACAACTCAATATCATGCCACAACTGCTTACATGTGCCACCAATATCTGTCTAAAACACCTGAGTTCTGATTGTTGATAATCAGTTGACCCCCTTTGGAGCCTCATACAAGTAAGTTGTGGAAGTTTCTCGGTGATCTATCTTTATAATATCTTTTCTCTCAGCCTCAAATGCAATCATTTTTGGCTCATCATGTCTGCTTTTCCTGATTTATAGGCAAAAAAAAAAAAAAGTTATGTTTATTTGAAAAGCAACCTCTCCATTGTCCTTCAGATTACCATTCAGCCTGACTCCCCAGAGAACAGAATTACACAAACAGGCTTAGGTCAAAGAGCAGAGGAAGCCTTTTCCGTTTGCCTGGAAAAAAGAAATGACAACGTATCTATATCAAGATATGGTATAGGGTGGCTCCCACCTTCTAAAGCCTGGTGGGTGGGGGGGCGGGAATGGTGAGGAGAATATGATGCTATCAGTACACCCCCAAGTTTAAAAGAACAGACTCTTCAGTCAGCATGCCTCCACTCAAATTCTGGCTCTGCCGTTTATAATTGTATGACAATTACCCCCACGGACAATTTGCTTCAACCATCTTTGCATGCATTTCTCTTTCTGAAAAATGAGGGTAAAAACTGTCTATTTCATGAGGTTGGTTTAAGGATTGAATGACTTAAAAGGCAAAGAGCACTCGGAAAGTGCTTGCCATATAGTAAGCGCTCACTATTATAACCTTTTGAGAAACTCTCAGAAAAGAATGAAAGGCATAAAGAACGTGTGCTAAGAATAACTGGAAGCAGCAGCAGCAGCAGCCACTGGTTGTGGTGGTCCGAGGTGTCTCTCAGAACACTTACGTGTGCATGGCCAAAGTCATGATGTCCATTGGTTACCATCTTGATGACATCATCCACGAGTTCTTACATCTGGTTTTGGCAGTGTGCCATCACCAGTCCCACGACAGCCCGGTGGCAGCGTGTTTTGGCGGCTTTCTAACCAGGCCAACTTTAGCTTTCTGGTGCCATTGCTGTCACCCAGAATGAGTCACTTTGCTAAAGTCAATAGACAAGAAGTTATGCGCTGGATTTTTACCATAGTGTGTCCTTTTCTATTGGGAAGGATACTCCGAAAACAGAGAACAGAAATCTCACTCATTTTTTTGATGGGCGTTTTATCACATTTCTCCATCTCCGAAATCACGTGCATCTAACAATTTTACAACCACTGTAGGTGGCGGCTGTTAGATACTTGTCATTTCCTGTGCTTGCAAGAACTTGATCAATGCCATTCACACTCCCCTCACTTCAGCTGAGTTATATGTCCTGTTGGTACTACACACGTTGAGTTTAATTGCCACTTAAAATGTTTTTAAAAATATTACACTATCATTTCGTACCAAAATGGAAAGTTATTGTAGACCTAGGAAAGCACAGAAACAGCAGCTTAATATACAATTAAACAACAACAAACCTGTGTCCATACAAGTCTAAAGATGCCTTCCCACAAATATCAAATAAAAATTCTAAGTGATAAAAAAAATTACCTCCATTCAGTTGGAAGCATGTTTTTCTTCTTAGGGATACATAAGATAGCAGCATGTCTTGAAATAAACGGAATCCTCCATTCAAAGAAATGAGGTATATGGCAAAATAATTTTTTAAACAGCTAGCATATTGCTAATAATGTCTTAATAGTATATTAAGTTAGTATTTATGAAAACAAAATAAATTTAAATAAAATTGAACTTGTATTCATTTAACAGAAATTTATGGAGCATCCAGAAGGCACCAAATGCATTTCATCTCCTCAGTCCCTGTCCTTTATGTTCAAGGTCTAGTGGGGAGAGAAGGCAGGTAAATAAATCACCATAATGCAATGTAAAAATGCCATGAACAATATAAAGAGCAGAAAGGAGGAGAAGGAAACTGCCTGGGGTGTCAAGAAACTCTTCCAAATGAAGTTGACATTAAATTTGTTTGTAAAGCTGGTTAGGAGCTGCCAGTAATGGAAGCACAGTTTGAACGAAGAGGAAATCACAGGCTACGGCAATCATTGAGGACTGTGGTGACCAGGTCTCCCAGTCAGGAGGCTCGAGGACAGGCTGTCGGTGAACAGGGGCAGAGCATGGAGTGGCAGAGGGTGCACCTAGAGAAGGAAGCCACAGAAGTTCGTGCCGAAGAGGGCTGGTGGTCCCAACCGCAAATCTGGATCCTGACCAGATCCAAGCTATGGCATCCTTCTCACTTTCAAATGATAAAAGTGTGAACTTGATTCCTCCACTTTACTATGGCAGTGAACTAGAATCTAGGACAGCAAGTAAGTGATGCTGGAGAGCACTCAGAAGTGGGGAGGCAGAAAATTATTTCTACCTGAAGGTACCACGATTTCCTCTCCTTGAAGCTATGTGAACAGGGATGAAAAAAAAAAATCTGAAATCAGGACATGGACAGAAGTAAAGAAAAGTAAAGTTACAGAAAATAGAGGAACAGCTCAAAAGACTCTGAGGGGTCACTGACACTCAGATTTAAATTTTATTTTGTTTTTATATGAGTATACTTGACACGCAATGTTATATTAGCTTCAGATGTACAACACAGTGATTCAACATCTCTGTATATTATACTGTGCCCACCACAAGTGTAGCTAGTCTGTATCCCTCTACAATGCTATTAAAATATCACTGACTACATTCCCTATGATGTACCTTTTATTCTCATGATTTATTCATTCCATACCTGGAAGCCTGTATCTTCCACTCCCCTTCACCCATTTTGCACATGCCCTCAACCCCTTCCCTCTGGCAACCATCAGTTTGTTCTCTGTGTTTACGGATCGGATTCTGCTTTTTGTTTGATTATTAATTTTATTTGTTTTTTAGATTCTGCATATGAGTGCAATTATATGGCATTTTTCTTTCTCAGTCTGACTTAATTCACTTAGCATAATACCTTCTAGGTCTATCCATGTTGTCACAAATGGTAAGATCTCCTCTCTTTTATGGCTACATAATATTCCCTTATATATATTTATATATTATATATTATTTATATTATATATTATACATACAATATATTATATATAAATTTATATTATATTTATGTTATAATATATATAACATATATATATCTCACATCTTCTTTTTCCATTCATCTATCAGTGGACACTTAGATTTTGCTTCCATACCTTGGTTATTGTAAACAATGCTGCAATAAATATGCAGGTGCATATATCTTTTCGAATTCATATTTTAATTTTTGGGGGGTAAAAGCCCAGTAATGGAATTATTAGATCACATGGTATTTCTATTTCCAATTTCAGAGAGACAAAGCTGTATTGCTTGGATTCTATTCTTTCGCTTTCTCTCTTTCTCCTTAAACCAATCAAAAAGTGTTTCTGTTGCCTGTAAGTAAATATTCTTGGCTGTAATATAGACTAGATCATGTCCCACCTTTTCTGTAACTACAGATTGTAAATTTTAAAATCTGGGTGTCATATCTCTTGTTGAAAAATATGATTGATTTCTGGATTTGATCCTAATTTATTATTACATGCTTTGGACTTTTTAAGTAGTCAATATCCATACTTCTCGGGGTGCTTGGGTGGCTCAGTCCATTAAGCGTCAGACTTCAGCTCAGGTCATGACATTATGTTTCATGAGTTGGAGCCCTGCATCGGGCTCTGTGTTGACAGCTCAGAGCTTCAAGCCTGCTTTGGATTCTGTGTCTCCAATCTCTCTGCACTTCCCCTGCTTGTACTCTGTCTCACTCTCTCAAAAATAAATAATAAAAACATTCAAAAACTAAAAAAAAAAAAAATCCATATTTCTCGGCGATTCAAGCACATATGCCTTGTATTGGTCTGGATAGACTGGGATAGGAAATGCTGTGGTAAAATAAAACTCTAAATATCAGTGCTGAACACAATAAAAGTGGGGAAAGCAATAGTGGGTCGGGCTGATCCATCTTGTAATGATGCCGGGACCATGATGGGGTCAGAGCATGCCAGAGGCTCCATGAGATGTGTTTGAGGTCCAGGACTGAAAGTGGCTAACATCCCTTCTTTCCATGTCCCACCAGTCATGTAGTTCCATTTATATGTGTAGGGAGGCTGAGGAATGTGGACCAATAAATCAATTTTTGATGAGCGCTAATAATCTCTGCTGCATATCTTCTCTCTCTCTCTCACTCATTTTTTGGGGGAGGTCTGGCATTGTCTAAGATTAACGGTGCAGTAATGAATAGAGGGCATCCTGTCTTTTTTAAGTAGTTTTTTAAATTTTAATTCCAATATACTTAACATATAGTGTTAAATTGGTTTCACATGGATGACATAGCGATTCGGCAATTCCATTTATTACTCAGTGCTCATTGTGATAAGTGTACTTTTCATCCCCTTCACCTATGTCACCCATCCCCCACCTCCCTTGTGGTAACCATCTGTTTGTTCTCTATAATTAAGAGTCCGTTTTTTGGTTTCTCTCTTTTTTTTCTTTGTTCATTTGTTTTGTTTCCTAAATCCCACATTTGAGTGAAGTCATATGGTATTTTTCTTTCTCTGACTATTTCACTTAGCGTTATATTCTCTAGACCATCCATGTTGTTGTAAATGGTAAGATTTCATTCTTTTTACGGCTGAGTAATATTCCGTTGTATATGTATACAGCCTCTTTTCAGTCATCTATTGATGGACACTTGGTGCTTCCATAATTTGGCTATTTGAAATAATTCCACAAAAAACATACAGGTGCATATATCCTTTCAAATTAGTGCTTTTGTATTCTTTGGGTGTATACCCAATAGTGAAATTTCTGGATCATAGGGTAGTTCTATTGTTAATTTTTGGAGAAACCTCCCTACTGTCTTTCACAGTGGCTGCACCAGTTTGCATTCCCACCAACAGTGCAAGAAGGTTCCTTTTTCTCCACATCCTCGCCAACACCTGTTGTTTCTTGTGTTGTTGATGTTAGCCATTCTGACAGCTGTGAGGTGATAGCTCATTGTAGTTTTGATTTGCGTTTCCCTGTTGATGGGTGATGTTGAGCATCTTTTCATGTGTCTGTTAGCCATTGTATGTTTCCTTTGGAGAAGTGGCTGTTCATTCCTTCTGCCCATTTTTTAATTGGATTATTTGGTTTTGGAGTGTTGGGTTGTATAAATTCTTTATATATTTTGGATACTAACCCTTAATCAGATATGGCATTTGCAAATATATTCTCCTATTCAGTAAGTTGTCTTTTAGTTTTGTTGATAGATTCCTTTGCTGTGCAGAAGCTTTTTATTTTGATGTAGTCCCAACAGTTTATTTTGCTTTTGTTTCTGTTGCTTCAAGAGATATATCTGGAAAAATGTTGTTATGGAGAGGGTATTTTGTCTTTCTTGATTGTTATATTAATGGTAAGATTTCTAAGGCTTTATCATTAAATATGATTTGTGATATGATTTAAGTAAATGCTGTTTATCATATTTGGGATAATTTCTTTTATTTTAATGTGGCTAAGAGATTTTATCATGAGTGGGTGTTGAGCTTTGTTAATTCTAATTAAGGTAATCATATATAAATCAATTTTTAAGGGCTAACTCCTATAAAATCGTATTTCTTTTAAATATACTATTGGACACTATTTGTTAGTATAAAGACTTTTTCATCTAATCTCAAGTGATTTCAGTCTATATCATACTTTTCTTGTTATGTTATTGTCCAATTTTAATGTTATTCCAGTTTCATATAATGAGTTTGTTATCTGGCCCCATTTAGCCAGTTTTGGTTAAACGCTTTGTACCTAATGTCAATTACCTATTACTCACAGGTTTAATTAAAAGCATTAACAAAAAACTTCACTGGTAAAACTCTCTGTTCCTGGGCCTTTTTGGAGTAGGGGGCTGAGTCAGGATTTTGTTTTATTTTATTATAAAGCTGATTGATCTATTATTGAATGTCTTTATTCAATTTTTTCTATTTTTCTAGAATTGCCCATTTTGTGTACATTTTTACATTTATCATAAAATTGTTCACATTTTCCTATTCCTAAGGATAACCTGATTCATGGGGACTGAATGAGTTTCTACCATCCCAATACCCCAGACCCTCTGGAAAATGTCATTTTGTATTTTATAGCACCAACTTTCCTATGCAAATTTCCTATGCCGCCTAATGGTATTATTTATTCTCCACGGGAGAGGTGTCATCTTTTTCAGCTCACCCCCAATGTCAGTGTATGTAAGAACACAAAAACTATATCACATTGCACTCCCTATAGATAAAAGTAAAATCATATTCATTATCATATAATCTAGTTTATATATACATATGTGTAAATAAATGTTTAAAGACCAAACAATTGAAGTCAGTAACAAGGAAGAATTTACAATTTACTCAATGATTTAATATACATTTATCTAATACCTACTAGGTCTTCAAAAAAAAAATTTAGAAGGATAGTGTTTAAATTTAACTTAAAAGATGTGCTTACTTTCATGAGATGCTATGTCTATTTTCGAAATATCATTCTCCATATAAGCCAGTGTGCTATGCAGTGAAAATGCCTTATGAGTTATTCATTGCTTTAGCCTCATCCATTTATTCATTCATATCTTCCAGAACTGTTTATTGAATATCTTATGTGTAGAAGCATCTCTTAGATGCTGAGGATAATAATAATAAAATCTAGCACCTAATGGGGTGCCTGAGTGGCTCCGTCGGTGAAAGCATCTGGCTCTCACTCTTGATTTGGGCTCGGGTCATGTTCTCACGGTTTCTAGGTTCAGCCCTACCTCAGCACAGAGCCTGCTTGGGACTCATTCTTTCCTGTCTCTCTGTCCCCTTCCCCACTCACGCTCTTTCTCTCCTGTCTCTCAAGATAAATAAATGAGCATTTTTTAAAAACTCTGGCACCTATCTAATGCCTACCACATGTCAGCCACTATTCCAAGACTTAACTCACTAAAGCTTACAAACTCAAAATGGTAAGTACTATTACTATTCCCTTTTTACATATGAGGAGGTGATGGGAGGTTAAGAAATAGTTTTAATACAAAAGTTCACTTCTTAGTGAGAGGACAAACACATGAACAAATGTAACACAGTAGAAAATCCACTAAAAAAGAAGGTCAATCGATGAGTAAATTCAAACCCGTTCTCTCTCACAGGTAGCCATGTTTATGACAGAGAAATCTGAGACCCTTGTTTCAAACAAAGAATTTTAATTTTAATTGAAAAAGAGAGTGTGTACATGCATTGAGAATCTCAGATTCAGTTGCAAAGTTATTATTGATGGATTGTGGGATCTTGTACAGGTTACTTGGACTGTTTGGACTTTAGGTTCAACTATAACGTGAGGCAGCAGGGTAGAGTTTCATAATTCTTTGACTCTTTAAATCTAATTAAAAGTTTTACTAATAGGATTTATGTATACATGGGTATTTCATATTTAATCACAAGTATTATGAGTGTATTATCAAAAGTTGGAAATATAAGATTCCTTTCTTCACTGCATAAAAGTTCAAACAAATCTTTGATTAATCTTTCAGTGGAGCTGCCAATTAAAGCGGGGTATAATGGAGTTACGTGCTGCTCAAAGTGTAGTCTGTGAACCCCTCAGAGTCCCAGAAACCTTTCCCAGGGATCTTCCGGGTCAAAAATATTTTCACGTTAATATTAAGACATTGTGTGTCTTCTGCACACTCATCCCTTCACAGTGTACAGTCGAGTTTTCCAGAGGCTACGTGTTGTGTGATGATGTTATCACTGTGCTGGCTAATAGAATATGTGCTTTTGCATCCTTTTTTTTTTTTTTTTTTTAGAATATCCTCAGCTTTAATTTTTAATACGGCAAATATTGGTGGATATAAGCACAGAAAGCTTTGGGGGATCCTTTATTGTTTTTAAGAAACACAGGTCCCAGGACCCCGACATCAGAACCACGAATGCAGTTGACAGTAACATTTGAACTCGAGATAGGGTGGGAATAAAATCGTCACTGTGCCACTCACTGGCAGTGTGATTCTGGGCAAGTTACTTAACTCATCTAAGCCTCCATTTCCTTATGTGTGATGTTATCAGCCTCATGCTGGTTGGTGCAGATCAAATGAGATCATGCCTGTGAAATACTTGCCATCAGGTTTGACACGAAAAGGCAAAAACGTTGCTCAAAAATAATTATCATCGCTTTCTCTTAGGGAGGATAGGCAAGAAAATGGTAACTTTTCGTTGTGTACTCTTCACTTGGGAGATACAATTTATCAAAAGTAATAATTTAGTTAAAAAGCATTTTAAAAATTACCCTGTTCCTAACCGATAACGGGACTTGCAGCTTATTTACCACTTCATTTTTGGATGAAGCTTCATTGTCCCCGATTTCTCTATGAAAAGAGCTAAGCAACCAGCAGTGGCAGCCATAGTATGAATCACGGCCTTGCTGCAGATGCTAAGCAAACGCCGAGTTAATTGGCTGATATCTGAGCACATCCAGATCCTTTTGCCATACACAGAATTCTGGCTACCCTGGTTTCTACGTGCAGAGGAAGAAGGAAGTCCTAATATTTAAATATATCTCCTGTCCTGAATTAACAATCTCTTCCTTATTATTGGAGACTTCTTATCAATATACAAACATGTTCTGGTATCTTCCTTAAAAAAAAAAAAAAAGAATGTGACCCTACAGGCCCCTCCAGCTACCACCCCCTTTCCCTGTTCTCTTTTAGAGCCAACTTCTCAAAAGAGGTTATGCTAATAGTCTCTGCTTCTCCTTCCACACATCTGGTTCTCTTCCTCCTTCTTCAATCAGAGTTCTGTCTCTATACTCCACTAAAAAGCTTATATCAGGACCACTGGCCAGTGAATCCAAAGGCCTTTTTGTGCGTATCTTCTTTAACATCTCAGCATCATTTGACACGGATGACCACACCTGTGTTTGCAAAGCAACAGACACCTCTTCTTTGGTGTCTATGAAATCTCACTCTTAGTTTTCTTCCTACTTCACTGTTCCTTCTTAGTTTTCGTTACTGCCTCGTCCTCTTCTGCTTGTGCTTCTCATCCTCGCCCTGTCTCTGTCCCTCTTTGGTGTCGGGCCCTCTCCTCTACCTATGCTCTCCTCCTCGATGCTCCCTCTCTTCCCAGACTCCTCTTAGTCCCACTCTGCACTCTCTTCTTCACCCCTTCCCTTCAGTTGGAATTCTGTCCACATTCATGATAGCACAAATATTTTTGAGCACTTACTCTCTATGAGGCACAATTAGAGACACTTGAGATGGAGCAGAGAATGAAACACATACAGATCTCTGCCCCAGTGGAGTTTACATTCTAGTAAAAAGATAAAAAAGAATAAATAATAATCATAATAAATAAATGGATTACATGGTATGTCAGAAAGGAATGATGAGTGCTTTGGAAAACAGAAAAGTAGGAAGCAAGAAAAGGGGTTCCAAAATGGAAGGAGTGGGAGAGGAAAATGCAATTTAAACAGATTGCAATTTTAAACAGAAGTGGCTCAATGAGAAGATGAGCTGAAGTTACCTAAGAGGACTTGTGGATAAATTGGACTGCAGGCAGAGGAAACAGCCAGTACAGGGCCCTCAAGACAGGAGCTTGTTTAATGTGTTTGAGGAATCACAACAAGGCCAGTGTGGCTACAGTGCAACTTTCATGTGGAGAGCAAGGTGGGAGGTGATGTCAGAAGGGAAATGTGGGCAAGAACAGGTTATACCCTGAATGACATGAGAGCTACCACAGGATTTTGAGCAAAGGGGTCCTATGGTTGGACATGTTTCGAAAATATTATTCTGATTGCTGTGTGGATGGGGGTGGGGGCCAGATTAAGGTCAACAACAGGGAGACCCGTCAAGTTGACTATGGCAGTGAAGGAAGAGGAAGAGAATATCTTGGAGCAAGGTGGTTGTAGCAAAGGTGGTAAGAACTGGTAGGATTCTGGATATATCTTGTAATTAAACAAACCCAATATTATTTCCTAATCACCCAATGTAGATGTGAGGGAAAGAGAGGATGGATCCAAAGTTTGGGGCCTAAGAAATTGGAAAGATCAAGTTATTGCCTAGAAAATAAGACTACAGGTGAAGCAGCTTTTGTCGGTGCATCAGACACATTTCAGTTGACGAATCTGAGCACTATTGGTATGGGGATAGGGGATTTCCTATAGGAATTAGGGCTCACATAACTGTAGGAAGGGCTGGAAAAGTGAAGATCCAGAAAGAGGAGTAAGAGGATAGGTAGAAGAGCTGCCACTCAGCCAGTCTGATTGGCTCAGCCAGGCATGACTGGCCACTCAGCCAGGCATGACTGGCCATCTACATGGGACTGTCAGGAGGAGATTTGTGGAGATGTCAAAGGGAAGCTGTGCCTCTGGGTAGCTACCATCCCCATGAAGCCAATACCAAGAATCAAATCATAGACCCATGGCCACTCTTGGTCAGAGCCAGCAGTTGGAGATAGCCAGATACGGAGCAGAAGAGAATTTGGACAAGCTGAAACCTACACCTCTGTGCCTATTTATCCCCATTTCTCATCTCAATGAACTTCAAGGAATAATGGTTGCTGCTTGACTTCATCCTCCAAATCCTCACCAACTTTAACCCAGAACCATAAAGGGATGGTGTAGAAGTTTCCTACTGCTGCATAACAAATTACCACAAACATAGTGGCTTAAAAAGAATACGTATTTGTCATCTCACAGTCCCATGGGTCAGAAGTCTAGACATGGCTTAGTTGGGTCCTTTGTTCATAGTCTCACAAGGCTGAAATCAATGTGTCCACTGGGCTGCATTCTCATCTGGAGGCTAGACTAAGGAGGTATTTTCTTCCAAGCTCATTCAGGTTGTTGGCAGAATTCATTTCCTTATGATTTTAGGCCTGGGGGTGCTGAATTGTTATTTTGACTATTGGCCCACAGGCCCTAAAGGCCATCAGTGTTCCCTGCTATAGGGATCTTCACAGCCCTCTCATAACACGGCAGCTTGCTTCCTCATGACCAACAGGAAAATTTTATTCTCAGTCAACTAAGATGGTGTCTCTTATATTCATGTACATGACACATCTTACATTGTTTAGAAGTAAGTTATGGGGTCCTGCCTAAACTCAAGGGGAGTGTAATTGTACCAGGGTATAATTCACAGTCACCTTAGGATATGGCTGCCATAGAAAGGGGATTCTGAGATATGTAGTTTCACTTTAACCAACTTAACATAATACAAACTGTACAGAAGGGAAAATCAAGAGATCGCTTGCTGAATTTGAGATGTATTAGAAATAAAAGTGGAGAGGTTGAGAAGGCCATTGGATTGGAGGCTGGATTTGGAGATAGTTGTATGACTCTCAGATGTATATTCCTAACCCAATAGAGAGTCATAGATCTATGTGACATGTCAACTTCATATGCCCCAAATTATTCCCTCCTTCCGCAAATCTGATACTCTTTCAACTTTACATCTCATCAAATGGTACACCACCCACCCTTTCTTTCAAGGCAAACCCAAGTCCTTTTTGATTCTTCTCATTCCCTTTTTTCTTCTACATTCAATCTGTCATAATTCTCTTGGCTCTACTTCCAAAACATAAATCCATTCGCTTAGTTCCATCTCTACAATTACCACCCCAGACCAAGTCACTATCACCCCTCCTTGGACTTACACAGAATCCACTCCTCTTGACTCTTATTATGGACTGAATTGTGTTCCCCTAAAATGCATATGTTGAATCCCTAACCCCCAATGTGACTGTATTTGGAGGTAGATACTTTTGGAAGCAATTAAGGTTAAATGAGGTTGTAAGAATGGTTGATAGGACTGGTGCCCTTATATGAAGAAAGAGAGACACAAGAGATCTCTCCCTCTCTCCAAGTGCATGCAGGGAGAGGCAGTGAGAGGACAGAATAAGAAGACAACTCTCTACAACCAGGTAGCGAGGCCTCACCAGAAACCAACCCTGATGACACCTTGATCTGGATTTCTGGCCTCTAGAACTGGGTGAATAGAAATTTCTAATTTTTTAAGCCAGTCAATGATATTTTGTTTTGGCAGCCTGAGTAGACTAATACAACCCCTACACATATTCTCCACGGAGCAGCCAGAATGATTTCTTTAAAACCTAAATTAATTCATGTCACTCCCTTGCTTAAAGGCCTTCAATAATTTTCCACTGAAATTAGAATCAGACTCTTTAATGTTGGCCTACAAGATTTCATCACCTGGCTTCTGCCCATGACTTTGACCTTATGCAGTGCCATTCCCCCCTCACTCACACTGGCTTCTCTCTGTCAGCAAAAATACCAAGCTCTTCCCTTTCACCTGAAAGCTTCTCTGGTTCTTCACATGGTTGGTTTCTTCTGCATTCTTGCCTAAGTGGAACTTCAAGGATCTTAATCACCCTTCTTAAACCAAGAATCTCACTCTTCCCCATCACCTAAACCCAAACTCTATTTCAACACTCTTATTACCTTCATAATTTACGACAATATCTAATTCTCTCTCTCTCTTTATTTGGCTTATCAATTGCCCATTTCTCCTCATTATAATGTAAAAACTCAAGAGGTTAGTGTCCATGTATCCTTTGCTTTCTGCTGTGTCCTCAGAGCTTAGGATGCTGCTTATTACACAGGAAACCTTCAGTAAATATCAAGGCTTGCTCAATCAAGGATTGACTACTACAAGACTATGGCTGGAATGAAATTCTTTTAAATATATTTTAGTAAAGTTTTACTAGTGTTGCCATAAAATAGATGGCCAGAGTAGAATTGCTGGGTCACAGAGTATGCACATTTTTAATTTTGATAGATCAGAAGTACTGCTTTTTAATATTTAGTGTGACTGATTTGCCATTTTAAAATTTAATTATCGCAGATTTAATTTTTTCCCCTCTTCTCTTTTGAAAAATGAGCCATTTCGAAACCATTCTTTTTTTTCCTCCAATGTTTTTATGGTAACTGAGGTAACATCGTTCATTTTGCAAGAACTCTAGATTGTGCTTTATAGATTAGATTGATAGAGCCCATTTGTCTATGAAGAAAAAACTCTGTGAATTGAATCTTCTTTTTGCATCACTCCCCCCATTATAAAATTAATGATGTATTCTGAGAGAGAAAAAATGAAAACCCCTCTTTTACATATCTTTTCTGAGTGTAGATATTTTGGGGAGTAAAGGCATAAAAGTGCGCCATGGCACTAGCCCATGAATACTCCAAACTTAACATTTTCAGTTTGAAATTTATAATTGCTACAACAAAGGGCCCCTGAGTAATCACTTTTACTTATGCATATCATAATTACTTAAAAGGAAGATATGCATTGATACTTTCTTGAAATCTTTCAAACGAAGCCTTTAAACATTAGCTGGAACTCAGAGTTAGGAATGATTTACCACTTGTGTGTACATTTGAATTGGCTTCATTCTATGTTGTAGCCATCAATAGTGTCCCTAACCTTTTCCAGCTGCCGTGTACCTGTTTGATATGCACAAGGGACTGGTGCAAGAGTGTGGACGTCCCTACACAAATATGTGGCCCCATATGCCAGGTACATGTGATTCTGATAGTGGTCCAGACAGAGGACCTTATAATTGGCTTCAACTCAGCCCGATTTTTATAATCCCCACTTTGTGACCAAAATGCAAACATTTGTGTTAAAAGAATAATTACACCTTTTGAGGCAGAGCAAATATTCAATAAAGATTTTGAAAATCTTATTCCTAGGAAAATACTGTCCTATTACCTTTTATATATGACAGTCCATACTTATTGGATGAATAATGTTTAAATGAATTCATTCATTAATTCTTGGAAGATTTTTTTATTTCATCAGTCACTGACTATGACTTATACCATGATAGGGCAAAATTTTAAAGTCCCTTTATTCTCTCAAATTGCATGATAGAGCTCTTTATACCAAATTGGTTCTTAAAATGTTTGCCTGATGTTACTCAGTGTTTCTCAAGCAATTTCATCCCTAAAAAGTGGGGTAACTTTCACAGCTCTCTTTAGTCTTGCCACCAATTTCTTTTCCAGTTTTAATCCCCACTATTCCCCACACATTCAGCCCTATGCAACTCCCAGCTCGTTCCCAAACATACCCTGCATTTTTCCTTCTGTATTTTTTCTTTTAATCACTCAGATGTTTTCATCTATGCAAACTCTGCATCTTTTCTGACTTATATCAGATTCCACCTCCCAAGTAAATATGCCCCCACTCCTCAACCTCTCTCCTTCCCAATTAGAAGTGTCCCTTCAGTATTTCCCTGGCACTCAGCTCACTCCAAACTGTGCGTATCTATATTTATTATTGACCTTCTCTAGTAGATTCCAAGCTCCTAAGAGTCAGGAACCTGTGTTAACTATTTTGTATCCCCCACAGTAACTTTGTAGAATCTTGTCCCTATCAAATGCTTCAAGGTGTTTAAAGAATTGAATGGAGCTCCTGACCAAGAATACTAGATGTTTCTACTGGCCATTTGGCAGCTCTGACATGCCACTTAGCAGTGCACCCTAGTACATGCACACCCTTCATGCACGTAAAACAATAAACTATGATCCTAAAGGGTGTCTTCTACTTTTCTTGTGTTATGAGTCAAACTTTGATTCTGGAACAACTCTACGTGTATGTGTGCACCATCAAAAAATGTCTTTGCCTCACCAGCCAGGGGGTATGTAGGCAGAGATGGCACTGGTGGAGTAAATACATATGTGAAATCAGTGGAAATTTTCTACAGTAACAGTTTGCAGGTTTGGGAGTCTCATACTTAAATAACTATGTGTAAGTATTTAAGCCTGATATATGACTATGGGTAATAAAGATCACTTCTGTATTGAGACTGGTGTAACCTTTACAAAATGAATCCTAGATACAAATATGTTCATCAACTTTGGAGAAATTAAAAATTAAGTTTATAAATGGAAAGGGATAGAGATCTTCAGAACCCATGCTTCAAATGATCTGGCTTTCAGAAATCTACAAAAATATTTGGTGTTGATTTGTCAGCATTAAAATGTGTAAATCACCCAACTGACTGGATGCACTGTCCAAAGCCATAACTTTTATGTAAGACTAAATAAGAGCTTTTCCTACTTCTCATGTTTTATTTGTAATCTAAGCTGAGAACTTGCTTATAGCCATTTATTTATTGTATCATTATGACAAGGCACCTACAACATATGATAAAACCAAGAAGCAGCATCCAAGTGGTTCAACTAAACAGAGGTTAATATAATTAAATTTAGTTTTCTCTGAAGCTATCTTTGTACAAAAAAAAAGCAAACTTTTGATGTGACATATTCTCTGGGTCTTGGCATTCATGATAACTAACAAAGCGAAGGAGGAATCTTGTAACCGGGTTAGGATTTATAAACCAAAAGTCATGCATGCTAAAATTAGGACCCAGAGTACACCTGGGGGTGGCTCAGTAGGTTGAGCGTTCGACTCTTGGTTTTGGCTCAAGTCATGATCTCACAGTTGGTGAGTTCAAGCCCTGCATCAGGCTCTGCACTAACAGTGCTGAGCCTGCTTGGAATTCTCTCTCTTTCTCTTTCTGTCTCTCTGCCCCACACCACTCTCCATCTATCTCTCAAAAAGATAAATAAATAAACCTAAAACAAATGAGGACCCCAGGATGAGGAGTATAGACAGCAGAAACTCCATCAGCTGGGAATGAAGTTGATGGTGACCAGGAAGATTAGCCCCTTCCGAAATGCAATAAGCACACATAATACAGTTTATGAGCACAGCAGTGCCTGTTTACCACTATTTGGGTTCATTACCAGCAGCAGGGTAAAAAGATTCCTAAGTGCCAAGGTAAGTGGGTTCAGTGAAAATGCACCACAAAGACCAGAGGGGAAACTTTGGAAACTGCTGGATCATCAGATCAATAGACTCGAAGATGACTAAGTTAGGTTGCCTTATGCAGTTTAAACATTTGTGCAGGGAGTCTCCCCACGCAGCCTTTTATTGACAGCTACAGATCAATGGTAATTTTTGATCATTTTCAACCTACATAAACCTATTGACCCCATGGCCACCTTTGGGGCACTTCAAGTCGTCAAAAATAATCAGAGGAGATAGTGTAAAATTGTCAGACTGCTGAACACTCCAAGTAGTTTCATGTGCCCCCAGAGCAGAGTTGAGAGGTTAAAATGTAGTTCAAATTGCCAGCAGAACCTCAACTGGCAGAGTGTTCCAGAGTCTTGTCTTTATGTCTCATAAAAGGACGCACTGATTTGTATCCAGATTCTGACACTCATGCGTAAGAGTTTCTTTAAAAAAAAAAAAAAAAAAAAAAGGCAAAGTTTCATTGGAAATATTAGATTGCAGAAAATAGATTATTCCTGTTTTCCTCTGTTGAATAATTCTTTCCATCTGTTGCCTAACGAAAGTAGGTAATATACTTCTAGAATAAAAATATGAATAGTAGGTGGTTGTGAACACGGAAAGGACAAGGACAAGTGGGAAGCTAGCACAAGCCAATCGCCCAGAGATCAGCAATAGCAAGAAATCTGTCTCCTAAGAATCGGTAAGAGGGAAGAGTGAGGGAAAGAAGGAGCAAACTAATGAAGAGGAAGGAGTCAGAGTATTGAATCAAGATCATTTCCATAGAGAAGGGAAGGAGGGCAGGGAGCAAAGGAACGAAACATAAGAGAAGGTTTTTAATGATGACTTTTACTAGTCAGTAGGAGACTACTGAGACTTCCTTCTTCAAGGGAAGAATTTTTTTAACTTTTTTTTTTTAATTTTTATGTTTTAATGTTTATCTTTGAGAGAGAGAAAGACAGACCATGAGCAGGCTAGGCAAAGAGAGAGAGATACAGAATCCAAAGCAGGCTCCAGGCTCCAAGCTGTCAGCACAGAGCCCAATGTGGGGCTTAATCTCACCAACCAAGATCATGACCTGAGCTGAAATTGATGCTCAACTGACTGAGCCACCCAGGCACCCCTCCAAAGGAAGAAATTTAATCTTAAACACTTAAGATAGACCGTGCTCAAGCAAATCTTCTGAATCTAAGGAAAAACACAAGTAAGTGAATAAACAAAATACAACCCAATCCACAGAATTAACTGTGCCCAAATTTTACAGCAGGATTCTAAAATAGTGAACGTTGGTGTTGGAAATCCATTCAAGAGAGAATAATACAAATGATTTTCTTAAATGTTGAAGAATATACCGGTAAGGATTGTCTTGCCATTTTAAAATTTTCTTCATTTTTTTTCATGTGGACTTTACTAAACATTGACAAAAAGCACAGCTATTAATGAGCTTTATTTAAGGTGTGTGTGTGTGTGTGTGTGTGTGTGTGTGTGTGTGTGTTGTAGCTCTTCAGGAGTAACAACATATTATTGGAACCTGTTCTCAGCATAAATTTATGATATAAAAATTATCCTTTACATTTACAACATGAGATTCTCCTTTTCCTTTTTTTCTTTTTAAGATACAAACCAAAGTAAGCACAACTATTGTAATCACCTTTTGAAGGAGTAATCTAGGTGGCAGGCATGCACGAACTTCAACTTGAGATCAGCAGGTCATATTTCTACATTAGATGGCGGAGGTTTTGAGTCTGGCGCATTTTGAATACTTTTGCTTTCTGAGAATCTGAGCTATAAATGTTTATTAAAAGGATCTATAATGAAATCAGTTTTGTTATTTTTTTAATGGTTGCCTGGAGTGTGTTGGATGACTGAATGCCGGTTGTTAATCATTAAGTACTCATGTTACCAAAAGTGTTTGATAGTATTGCCATCTAGGGGCTGAATGGAATTCTCAGCCCTGAAATAAACTGTAATTGAGCAGGTGCTGCTATTGACAATATACATATGTTTTTGCTTTATAGCCCACATGCTTTTCATGTTTCTTATGACAAAAGCTATCTCTAAATGTCCCCCAACAGCCTACCTTTTTTATATATAATCTGTTAGAGGTGATTACTATTTGCTTTGGAGCTTATGCTTTTTTGGCATCTATTACTGGATATTCTGAACAAAGAGTTTTTCTTTTTTGCATTATTAATCTTGCCCATGTTTGCCCTATTTCTACAGAAAAGGAATCATTTATCAGAAAAGAATGTTTGTAATCGGGACTTGTAGCATCTTCAGATTTAATATTCATTATGGACATTCTAGTTCTGTGCTATATTTATCTAAAAGACCAATCCAATGTTGTGGAGAAATAAGTTTTAAATATTTATGATCTAACTTTTAATATTTTAAAAAAGAGAAATTAGTATTTCTATAAAATTTGTTTCAGAGTCTGGTCGCTTAGCAAATGTTTAAATATTAAAAGATTTCAAGAGGTTAGCATGTAATATCATAATGGGACTTATTGAGAGCGGAAAATTAACTTACAAGTTTTTGATAAATACAGGCAATTATATTTTCTTGCTTGTGTTTAACACATAAGAAGAGACATTAAACAGTTGAAACTTATAACCAAGAATGTGAGGAAAGGGTGTCAAAAATTATCTCTACGATGTTTTGGTTTTGTCTAACAAGGTTTTTGGAAAATATTTCAGTTCAATTTTACCAACTTGTTTTAGATTCAAAATTATATTTGGGTGTCTCAAAATTAAGGAGAATTTCCATTCACATAACTTCATTCGATGCTTTTGGTACCTGTTCTTAGAACTAATTTCCTCTTCCCTACCTCACATTCTTCCTCCTGTACCCAGCAACAAGAGAGGAAAGGACAATTGAAAGCTATCTGTCATATTTAAACATCTAACAAACTGAACCTGATCTCACACACCGTTAAGTGTGAATATCCCATTAAACCAGTCAACACTTCCTCATGATTATTTACATTCAATGAGTGTTGTACAAAACAGAAAGTCCTGTGTGTGTGGCAGTGGGGGGGGGGGGGGGGGGCGGGGGTGCCTCTGGGTATGTGTTTCTGTGTGTCTCTGGGTATCTGTGTGTGTGTGTGTGTGTGTGTGTGTGTGTGTGTCTGGGTGCATGTGTGTGTGTTTACCCATAGACACATTACTGGTCCACTTGCAGTCATAGTTGCTATCTGTAAACAGACATTTCCATCTGGCCCAGATGTAGAAAGAGCACCCTGGGCTCTCTCAAACATGAAGACTTTTAGTTCCGGTTTTTAGTGATGTAAAATATGTTAAATGTTCTCCCCAAGCAGAAAAAAAAAAAAAAACAACTAATTCTGCTATCCTTTTTTTTTTCCTTTTAAATCAACAAAAACCAAGTTCTCAAAGCCTAACTAACAATTACTTTTGGTAAGTTTTATAGTTTTAGTCATGGTGTTTTTAACAAATGAGAATATCTTCAGATATTTATCACTAGTAGATTTCTCTAAGGTGTTTGTTCATTTATAGTTCAGGTAGCTTGTTGTTTTTGTTTTCTTGTGTTTGTTTTATTGCATTTGTAAAATATAAATATGCACCAAGAGAATGCAAGAGGGAGATTGGGGAGGTATAAACAAATAGTATAAGAGATTAATGAAAAAGAATTAGGACTGTCTCAGTTAACTCTCCAAACCCTTAGGATTATCCCATTCTTTGTCCTGCAACCTGGTGCCACGGGTCTCCATTGTGAGATAGATACAGCACTGACCTGAAGCATTATAGATTTTTTTAATGTTTATTTATTTTTGAAAAAGAGAGAGACAGAGCCTGAGCAGGGGAGGGGAAGAGAGAGAGGAGACACAGAATCCGAAGCAGGCTCCAGGCTCTGAGCTGTCAGCACAGAGCCCGACGCGGGGCTCATACCTACAAACCTCAAGATCACAACCTGAGCCGAAATTAGACGCTTAACCAACTGAGCCACCCAGGCGCCCCAAGACTCTTTCTTTATGTTATATATCACATCCTTTGGGTTGCCAGCTCTGTAAAGGCAAGGATCCTATTTGATCTATGCATTGCAAATGTCTGAAATCACACATTAGATATTACATGCAGGTGGGAAGAACAAGAAAAAAACCCACATTGTTTTCTTAATAATTCAAAACTCTGTTGTGATGCTTGTGCTGCCATTGCTCACGTACCTTGGTCAGAGAATGACCTCCCAGCAATTATGAGCAGTTCCTAAAAGAAAACTAACCTGTTAATTTTCATTACAGGGTACAAGCCATCAAGCCCACCTGTTTGGGTTAGAACCATTCACAACATATCACATTGGAATTGTGGCCACAAACCAGGCAGGAGAAGTTTCAAGCCCTTGGACCATGGTTCACACCCTAGAATCTTCCCCAAGTGGACTGAGCAACTTCACAGTGGAACAGCAAGAGAACGGCCGAGCATTGTTGCTACAGTGGTCAGAGCCTGTAAAAACCAATGGTGTGATTAAGGTAACGTCTACCCTGAATATGAAGGCATGTTTGGTGTTCTCCAGATAAATAGATGAGCCCTGACATGCCATCATGTCACTGTGGGAAAACACCCTTCACAGTCGGTTTAATTCTCCTTGATCGCTCCTCCAGGCACTTAATCATAGATCAGAGAAAACTGGCTCCCGTGTGTTATGCTTGCTATGAACCCAACACTGAGCTAAGTGCACTCTGTGGATTATCTCATTTAATTTTCACATCAACACTACGAGGTAGCTACCACTAAACTTCATGAGGCATAATAAAGGCTAAATAATTGCCCAAGCCCACATTGCAAATGACTGAATTGCAATTTGAAGTCAGGAAGTCACGCTAAAACTGAACCCTAAATGATTGTTCTTACTGCCTCCTGAATTACCCTGCCCAGTTATTTACTCAAGACTTGCCTAACTTACACTTTGAGCAGAGCTCACTAAGCAGAGGACAGGAAGCCCTACACGTCTGCTGACTCCCCCACCTCCATGCAGAACCATGAGGAGTCGTCTTATTAATGTCATAGATGTCTCACGTTTCACTGGTCTATGAGCACAAAGAAAGTTGCATTTCCATTATCAGACTGCATTTAGATACTTTGAATAATCACCCATGTGAAAGCCAGCCTTCGTCTCCCTCTCTAATGTTCCTCTCCAACGGTAGGGGGACTTACCAGTCAGTCTATTACTGCCTCTAGTCTTGGACCAGCAGTTAGGCCCTCATCACCTACCTTCTGCAGAATTCCCCAGCCCGCAGCTGCTCTAGACCCTCTGCCTTCCTTTACCACTCCCTCTCAAGATGGCAAAGAGTCCCCTGTCAATTCCACACAGAACAGTTAAGACTAAGCTGCAACTTTGCTGAAAGCTTCTCTAAAAACCCTGTAAGGAAGATGACAGCAGATACTACCTACAGCAAAAACTTAGAACTGTCATGCGAGCTCACAGGCTCAGGCCCATCCTCGTGGGCCTCCATGTAACAGCCTTGCTGCTTAGCCCAATGGCCGCCTCTCAGCTGAGTGCCAGGCCTGCCACAGGCAGCAGAAGTAGGCTGCTTTCTACAAGCCTGCTACATGTGACAGAGCCTGACTTCCCCTGCTCTAGTACAGGAGGCTGAACCCGGAGGATCCGTGGTCTTAAAATCCAAGCCAGAGCCCTAAGATTTCATCAGAGAAAAGAATCCTTTCACACTCATCGAAGTACCTCCCTTTGTGAGTGTTTGTTTCCCATTCTGGTGTCTGCCTTTTCCTGGCATGATTGACAATAGGAATATCTACTCCTTTATCTTCATTTCCATTTCACCAAATATTTATTGAGCTTCTACTAAGTACCAGGCATTTATTCAGGAGTGAACAAAACAGGCAAGATCCCTGCTATCACACACCTTACCTGTGTGTGTGTGTGTGTGTGTGTGTGTGTGTGCGCATGAATGGTGGGGGTACAGAGAGGCAAACAAAAAGCTAGTACACAAATAAACAAGAGAATTTCAGAGCAGAATGAATACTATAAAGAAAATTAAATAGAATAATATAATTATGCCTGCTCAGGCTATTTTAGAATGGATGATCATTTGAATTGAGTTGACATTTGAGCTGAGCCCTGAATGACAAGACCGAGTCAGTCATGTGAAGATATGAGAGCAAAATGTTTCAGACAAAGTGAACAGCAAATGCAAGGCCTGAAGCCAGAAATGAACTTGGTGTGTTCAAATGAAGGGAAGAAAGCCACTGTGGTTGAAGCATTGGGAGGGAGAGAAAGATGAGATTGGCAGATTGGTAGGAGGTGGACTGTGCCCAACCTTGTGGGCTGTGATGAGTTTGGAATTTATTCTAAGTGCAATGAAAAATTACTGGAGGGTTCAGGCAAAGGAGTAGCATAATCAAATTCATGTTTTTCAAAATCACTCTGGCTGCTATGTAGAAAATGGACTCTAAGAAGACCAGTTGAGTTTAGGAGATATTAAAAACTCAGGGTAGAATGAGTGGGTGCTGTGAGGGTACAGGACATGGGTGGAGTGGAGATACATCCAGAAAGCAAAGTTCACAAGATCTGTTAATGGACTGGATGTGAAATATGAATGAAAAGGGATAGTTCAGGCCCTGAGTCCTTGACTGGGTAAGTAAGGGTGGAAATTCTACAGGTTTGAAGGGGTAAGTAGGCAGTTGGAGGTAGAAATCTAGAATTCTCAAGGCAGTTCTTCACAAACATAAATATACCTATATTTATAGGTATTTATAGTATATGGGTGGTGTGCAAATCCATGTGCCTGGAGGAAATCAGGCATAGGAGAATATAACTAAAGATGATGAGAGACTAGGCTCAGGCTCTGGGGAATACAAAAATTTGGAGGTCTAGAGGAGGAAGTGGGGCCAGCAAAGAACATTGAGAAGAGGCAGGTGAGGTAGAAGGAAAAGTAGATGAGTGGGGCATCTCAAAACTGTGGCAAGAGTCTGTTGAATGCTGTTGAGAGATCAAGTGGAACGAGGGCAGAGAAGTCACCCTGGATCAGGAAATGACGTAATCATTTTGACCTTGACAAGGAGATCAAGTGGTGAAATGAGAAACCTGGTTGGGATGGCCTGAGGAGAAAATGGGAAGAGAAGGAATTGAGGATAAACAACTCTTTAAAGGAGTATAGGGGAAAAGCAGAGAAACTGGGCAGTAGCTGGCGGACTATAGTGTCAAGAAGTTTTATTTAAAAATCAATGAAAGATACTAGAGTACATTTAAACACTAATGGAAATAGCCCAGTAGAGGGAGATCAATCGGTGATGCAAGAGATAATGAGAATGATGGCAGGAGTGAGAGCTGTAGGAAGAGGGAGACATGGGATCCAGGGCTCAGGTGGGCCACACAGGGGCAGAGATACTTCATCCATAGAATGAGGAAGGAGGGTGAACAGTGTAAGTCTAGATCCACATGGATACGGTGACGATCATATATAACATGAGAATATTCCTTTCTGACTGCTTCTGTTTTCCCAATCAAATATAAGGTTCTGTCAACAGCCACCTGTGAGACAGGGAAGAGGGTGTTGGCAGGTATTGGGGAAAAGAGAAGATATGAAAGCATCACTTTGGAAAATGAAAGAGCAAACATACAGAGGAATAGAACAGGACTACAAGTGGGAATCACCCACTTAACATTTATAGTAAGAAATTTAAAGTGAGACCAGTCAGCATATCTGAGTGTTTTCTCCCAAACCCAGAGAGAAGCTAAGGTACAGAGGGAAAGCTAAATTTAATACTAGATAGAGATTTGCTAGGTGAATATGAAGGGGCTCAGTGACTCATAGAGGCTTTCAATTTGATTATGGAAGCTGAGCTTTCTTCAGAAAATATACTATTTCTCTTCCCTCAGGGGTGTGAGCTTGCACTAGGATCCCAACTAGAAAAAAAATCACACTGAAATATGGGAGTCCAACATAAACAGCTTTCCAAAAGTCTAGGCTATTTCATCTTAAATAACATTAAAGTATATCAACAGTCCAGTCGAAGTTAAGTTTCCCCGTGAGAATGTTTCAAACTAGATTTGCCTCCCAAGAGATTCTGATATACGTCCCAGCCCCACTTGAGGGACGCCACCCTAGGGAGTCACCACCATCCCCAAGAATGTATCGTATCTCTCAGGTGCACTGAGGCTGGAAGAGGGTAGGAAATCACTATACAAAAACATCTATATTCAAGTTGAGTTACTTCCCATCTTTCCCAAAGAACAATGAATAATATGGAATGAAAATTTGCTCTACATTTGTAATGAGTGCTCAGAGGATTTTCCCCAACAAAAGAACACTTTGCTCCAAAGGAGCAGTCAATTCTTCCAAGGCATGCGAGAGAATACGGGGAGGGGGAGAGAGGGGTTCTCCACCTTCTACTCATCAATGTCTGCATCTACATTTGTGTATATATGTATAACATCCATATGTATATATGTGCATGTATGTGTGCCCACACATGGATACACAGACATGTTCAGGCTTGGCACCCTGGTACAAATGATTAAGCATTATAATTCCATTTCCCAGTAAATGCCATAGGAGACAATGTAGATAGTTCTTACCCCACTCAGAATGAGACCCAAAGTGCTTGTCATCTATAAAACAGGGTATTTGAATACTGTTCCTTTTTAAAAAAACAAAAATAAGAGGAAACCCTATGAGCACTTTTTAAGCCAAAGAATCAGCTTCAATAGTCCTTAGCTTTTAGATATGTGCTTCCATGATACCCAACGTTTAAAAAAAAAAAAGGCAAAGAAAACTATTGTTCCTCTTTTTGTGGACTTTTTGTGGACTTTTTGTGTTACAGTAACTGGAAAAGAGCACATTCCCGAAACTAATATCAGAATGCTTCATCTGGATTGGGATCATCAAAAGGAAAAATTGGAGGGTGAGAAGGGTAAAAGGGACAAAATAGCTACACCAAGAAATCATAGGCTACACATAGGCTACATAGGCTTATTTTCCCTCTGCTTCTCTTCTTCCTACAGGCATACAACGTCTTCAGTGAGGGTATCCTCGAGTACGCGGGCCTGAATCGTGAGTTTCTCTTCCGACGCCTGGACCCTTTCACTCTCTACACACTGACCCTGGAGGCCTGCACCAGGGCTGGCTGTACACACTCAGTGCCCCAGCCTCTGTGGACAGATGAAGCTCCTCCCCACTCTCAGCTGGCTCCTACCATCCAGGCTGTGGGACCCACAAGCATTGAGCTGAGCTGGTCTGAGCCTATACACCCAAATGGAAAGATAATTCGCTATGAAGTGATTCGCAGGTGCTTTGAGGGAAAAGCTTGGGGAAATCAGACAATCGAGGCCGATGAGAAAATTGTTTTCACGGAATATAATACAGGAAGGAACACATTTATGTATACTGACACTGGTTTGCAACCATGGACGCGGTGTGAATATAAAATCCACACTTGGAATTCGGCAGGTCACGCCTGGAGCTCTTGGAGTGTGGTAAAGACAATGCAGGCGCCCCCAGAAGGCGTCTCTCCCCCTGAAATAGCCTATGCATCTACGAATCCCCCAAAACTGCTGCTTTCCTGGATCCCGCCAGAACAGCCTAATGGTATTATCCAGTCGTATAAACTTCAAAGGAACGGAGTGCTCTATCCTTTCAGCTTTGATGCCGTGACTTTCAATTATACCGATGAAGAGCTGCTTCCGTTCTCCACATACAGTTATGCGGTCATCGCCTGTTCAAGTGGAGGCTGCTCCTCGAGCAAACCCACCAGCATTACGACCCTCGAGGCAGCTCCAGCCGGGGTCAGCCCTCCAGCTCTCTGGGTCATCAGTGCTACCCAAATAAATGTATCGTGGTCACCGCCATCAATTCAAAATGGAAAGATCACTAAATATTTGCTGAGATTGGACGGGAAGGAGTACCTTGCTGGGCAGGGCCTGTCCCTGCTGGTTTCCCACCTGCAGCCTTATACTCAGTATGATTTCTCCCTGGTGGCCTGCACAAAAGGAGGTTGTACAGCTAGCGCATCGAAATCTGCCTGGACAATGGAGGCCCCACCGCAGAACATGGACCCTCCAAAACTGCAAGTCACAGGCTCAGAGTCAATAGAGATCACCTGGAAACCTCCTAGAAACTCAAATGGCCAGATCAGAAGTTATGAACTTAGACGGGATGGAACCATTGTCTACACTGGCCTGGAAACGCGCTATCATGATTTCACTCTCACCCCAGGTGTGGAGTACGGCTACACGGTGGCCGCCAACAACAGCCAAGGTGGGGTTTTGAGTCCACTCGTCAAAGACAGAACCAGCCCCTCAGCGCCTTCAGGGATAGAACCCCCAAAATTGAAGGCTAAGGGCCCTCAAGAGATTTCAGTCAACTGGGATGCCCCAGTGAGGACAAATGGCGATATCGTCAACTACACCCTCTTTCTCCGAGAGCTATTTGATAAAGAAACAAAAACCATACACATAAACACAACTCATAAGTCTTTTGACACACAGTCACTCGTAGTAGACCAGCTGAAGCCATTTCACAGGTAGGTGGTCGACTCCGGGTTTTCTAAGAGCAACACTGTCCTTTCTATAGTGTAAGCCCTTACACAGTGTAAATGAAAACTCTAAAACAAGATGTAGGATGTCCCCAACCCCTGATCATGTAAGCACTGACAGTGGACTAACAACATCCTCATCCGGCCAAAGCTTGTTTGCATAACTTCTAGAGAGCAAAATGCTTGCAGGTGGTACCTTGAGAGTCCGTTTTTTTCAGAAATGTTTGCAATTCACCACAATGTCTGGGACAAGCGATACAGAGATGGGACCCCTTCCCTGAGTTGAGACCCTCCTGAAAACACACAGGCCCCTAGACAGTTCTGAGAGCCCAAATGGGGTTATCTGACCCAGGCTGTGAAAAAAATTGGGTATTATTTTAAAGATCAAAAAGGTGCCAGTGAGAGTTATTACCAGCCAGAGTTGGACTGACCCAAATTTTGTTTTGGGGAGAGCCTTTTCTACAGAATCCAGCACTTGTGCCGGGGATAATGAGACTCATCTGACTCTATACCGTCATCCCCTTAGGGTTTCCCCAGCTCTGATCTCATGACTTCCGAGGACGGTGCCACTTTGCCAGCTCATGTGTCTCACTGATCCTACTCTGGGCTCTCTGACGTGCATGGATGTGTGTCTCTCTCTACACGAAGGAACCTTCCCACTGGCCCTTTTCCTATAGCTTAAAGAATTACTTGACATCTTTCCCCATCACATTTTAAGTAACTTACATCCCCAAGGAGAAGAGTAATAAAAGACATTTTATGCTTAAAATTTAGTAAAATGAACAGAACCACTTAAAAAAAATTAAAGGCTGAAAGAGTGTTGATTTCCAACCACCACTGCTAAAATTCAGCTATTATTGTAATCTACTGATGTGTAGATTAGATCCCTCCTATAATTATCTCTGATATATAGTGCTGTTTAAATGAAACATTCATGGTCTTATGCATCTACTCATGACAATTATTTAAGGTCGCATTAAATATTAAACAGTAATTAAAACTTCCGTAGGTATCTTTCATAGCTAATCCACATGCTGTGTGAGTTGCCTTTTATCTGACTCTGATTCAGGGCATTAAAGAGACCCAGGTTAGCTGCACAGCTATACATTTTATTCTGACTTCTTTTTTTACCTGACTGGTAACTGCAAGTTTTAAAAATCGTATCAAGTTGCTCCCCTTTGAAACTCTTACTCAGAAAGATTTCTAGAGAAGAATAAAGTTTCCAGAGGTGAGAGGAGCACTTCTCACAGGCTGGGGAGGGGGAAAAAAGCTTGATAGCCTCATAAGCCCAACGATGATATTTAAGGGGATAAGAGATGTCCTCTTTACTCTCTACTCTAATTGAAGATGTAAGTGACAGTAAATGACTTAAAACAGCCCCTCACTTGTAGATGAAGTTGGACTTCATGTAGTTTGTGGTTTTTCTAGCAGCTTAATGTCTACTGGATACTGCAAATTAGCGTGTCCTCCTGGGCACCTCCAGCCGATCAGTAGGAAGAAGGAGCCTGGGAATCCTCTAAGTAGCAAAAGGCACATGAGCCAGAATTTTAAAACTGCCACAGATAATCTGGAAAACGATCCATGTGTGGACAATTGACTTCACAGAATTGTTTTGGAGTCAGATCTGCCATATGCACCCACGAACTGATGTGCCCATAAACCAGTAGTCTCATCACGGTGGAGATAAGCATGGGAGGAGCAGACAGGAAGGAGAAGCAGAAAGCGGGAATGAAAGATGTCACAAAAGAAGGAAAAAGAAGTGTAATGGAGAAGGGAAAGTGGGAAAAAGAAGAGGGAAGGAGAAATAGAAAAAAAGCAAGGAAGAGAACAGAAAGCAGTGGTAAGAGGAGAGAAAGCAGAAAAGAGAAGAGGAAAAGGTAGGAGACAAAGGAAACAAAGATGGAAAGAAAGGTGGCTGTGGCTTGAGGGAAAACCAAGGATGTCGTAAAATCAGCAGGGCATGGGAACAGAGGGAAAAGAGCACTTACGTGCAGCCATAGGCACTTAATACTAACAAAAGCCCCTCTTGTTGGAAAGGGAAAGTCCCAGCTATGTAAATAGAACTTTCTAGGCAGCAGCAGACCAACTACGAGGCAAAACATAATTGATTGGTTGAGTTTAACTGGATGGTGATAAGGTGTCTCCATGATTGATAATCTAGCGTGTAGCTGGGTTAACTTTGGCCCCAAAAGGTCTTTCTGTGGTGTAAGAGAGCCTGTTTTAAGATGTCAGGTATCAGGTGAGGGGATTTATTACCACGGAGACTTTAACTCCATGATGTTCCTTCATGACCTGGAAACATTCCTGGGGAATCATTCAGCCCCAGCTGCAGATGTAGAAGAAGCCCAAGGCTACTAAAAACTGGTTCATACCCCCCAAGATGCACATTCGTCATCACTGTGTTAAGTAACTCTGCAGCGTACCAGAATTTTTTTTATGTTGGAGAGAATCTTGAAAGTTCATTTATTTCTTACCTTCCTGTTTAGGGAAGAATTGTGCCCACCCCTTTCCGGACAGATGAGAATCTGTTTTAGTTTGGAAAGCCAGGATGATTTAACATGTTCTAAAATTTTCATGGAAATAGAACTTTGTCGTTCTTTAAAAAGGCTAGATGTAGATAAGAATAAACATGAACTTAGTTGTCTTTTTCTCTTCGAAAAACAGTCTTTTAAAGATCCTTTCTGTGAAAATCTATTTTGCCAATAATGGGCAGTTTCTGCCTTGTGTCCTGAAGGTATGAAGTACGAATTCAAGCCTGCACCATGCTGGGGTGTGCATCAAGTGACTGGACATCCACACAGACCCCTGAGGTCGCACCCCAGGTGCAGCCGCCTCCACATGTCGAGGTACGGATGGCACCAGGGGGGTTCCAGCCCCTGGTTTCCCTTTTATGGACAGGACCGCTTCAGCCAAATGGAAACGTTTTACATTATGAGTTGTACAGAAGACAAATAGCAACTCAGCCCGGAAAATCGAATCCAGTGCTAACCTATAACGGAAGCTCAACCTCGTTCACGGACTTTGAACTGTCGCCTTTCACAGAATATGAGTATCAGGTAAGAAATGTGTATTATCACCAATCCACACTGAGATTGTAGGCGCACTTCAGCACCTGCCTGTAAAAATCACTTGCAATATGAAAAGCCACTTAAAGAGACATGGGGCTTAAGGAATTTAATAAGGTCCTTTAAAAATTTGTAAGCAGTAAATGAGTGGGGAAAGACCATATTCATTTGCCTTCTTAATTTCCTTGGTTCTTGATCCATGTGATATGTGCTTGTTATTCCTATGTAAATTTCAGGTGAAGTATTTGCATTTCTTATTAATGAAGTAATTTCTACCATTAAGCTTCCCTCTGTCAGTATTGCCTTGGCAGGAAACACTCCTTGTTAAAATATCACTTTGAAAGTAACTCATTCATTGTACCAAGATCAAGCAAAACCCAGTGGCAAGTACCTTCACCCTCTGTGCTCAAGAAAGATGTGGAATGTTGAGGAATGTCTAGAGGAAAACAGCTAACCTGCTCATGGGGACGAATCAAGTTTTGTATGAGAGCAGCCTAAAAAATCGGACTTTGCATATCCCTAAAAAGTTGAGAATTGAGAAAAATATTCGGAAAGCGTTTTGAAATCTATAGAGGACTTCTGTTAGGTTTACTTTGTCATGCTACCAGAGTGCTTTTGATTCCTCTTATGATAGCACCCCACTTCCCCGGGAGGATGATCCCCCCCCACCCCTTGCCCAGGTTTGGTGGGAGTATCATTCCCTGAATGTGTCAGGCTGTCTCCTAACCAAGTGATGGGCACCGGGGTCATGCTCAGCCCCTCAGATTCGTCTGGGGCTTGATCCTCAGCACGATGACTCACAATTTTAAAAGGCAGAGGTGAGAAGTCCTGATAAAGTATCCCCAATCTCAATCCAAAAGCTTTTCTTTTTTATCCCTGCGATTTGCAGGCTTGATCATTCAACTGTTCTTTTAATTCCAGATTCTCGCAAGAAACTCCCTTTTGCTTAAGTCAGAATCATTTTCTCACTTGGAGTCCGAAGCTCGCTGGTTGATGCAAGCTGCAAGCACTCAGTGCCAGGCACAATGCCAAATGCAAGTTGTTAAAAGAGGAAACTGAGCCTTGAATGGCTTACCATACCCAGAAGTAATAAAATCACTAAGTCACTAGAAATATGTGGAGCAAATCAGTGAGGGTAGTAATTAGAGGTAATATTTTAGTGTGAGGAGAGTGTATTTTTGGCCAATAATGTATGAGATTAGTTACCCAATGAACTTAGTGAACATTGAAAATGTAAGTAGATTCTTGAATGCTTTGGAGACATACGTGGGTATATATCCCTAATCCCTTGTTTTCATTTCCAAATCTAAAACTCGCTTAAAAATGAGAGTTTTTTCCTAGGTTTGGCACAACTCATTTGGCAGCAAAACTCAGTCTGAACAAACTTGAGACTGTTTGCAGCATTTATCCCATCTAATGTGAATATTTATATGTTTGCTACAGAAATATTGTGTTTCATTACCAGATCATTCTGAGGATATTACAAAATATGCAATATATGTATTGTATTACCTTTCCAAAATCTGAAAAAAAAACATATTTAAAAACACATCAGGCCCCAAGGGTTTAGGGTGAGGATTATGGTTTATATTATGAAGGAACAAAATACCTAGTGATACCACAGTTGGAAACAGCCAGAGTCTCTGTGGCTGGCCATCCTTTTGTTCTTTTCTCTATATCTTTACTAAAAAGTGTCAAGTTATCAAAGACTCTTTTATTCTCAATTCTCTAGTCTCCTTTATAAATAAAAGCACACCTTTATGACAGAGCTGAATGGAATCAGCATGAAATCTTCAGCCTCTAATTAGACGAAACTAAATATCCCATTGTGGGGCACCTGGGCAGTCGGTTAGGCATCTGACTCTTAATTTCAGCTCAGTCATGATCTCACAGTTCATGGGATCGAGCCCCATGTCAGGCTACAGGCTGACAGTGCAGAGCCTGCTTGGGATCCTCTCTCTCCCTTTCTCTCTGTCCCTCCTCTATTCATGCTCTCTCCTTCTCTCTCTCTTTCTCGCTCTCTCAAAATAAATAAACGTTAACCAAAACAAAAACAAAAACAAAAAACGACCCATAGATACTGAAAGTAAACCAGTGATTATAGCTTCTTGGCATTATGTTGTGTCATCGGGTTCAATAACTGGCCTCGTGATCCATAGAAGTCTTATGCCAGTTTTTTTAAGGAATGGTAAACCCCATGCATGTATCTTAGCTCTCGTGAGTTTTCTTAACAGGACAGGACCTAAGGACAAGCAGGAGCCAAGGGACCCATAGTTCAGAGGAAAGTGGACTCAGACTATGCTGTTCCTTTTGTAACCCTTCCTGTCAGCTCTGTGTCATGTTCCTCCTCCTTACTCTTTCCACCCAAATGGGTGCATTTCATTGGTTTTTCATAACAAACTGGTCTCAAATTTTCATTTACTAGCTAATCCTACCTTGTTACAACATAAGGATAGAGAGCAGGAAGGTAAAATCTAGACTATCTGCCCCAAACTCAGTCCTCACAGGAAATATTTTGAAAAATATAGATTAAATGCTGGAATAAATGAACTAAAATATTGGATTTATTTAGCCTGTGTAACTGCTGAGTCTATATAGACCCTGAGTAATCTCACAGAAGCTATTTAGGATGTAATGTACTACAAGAATTGATTTCCCTTTTACAAAAGAACGTTTTGCCGTTGAGATGAATTTGCATTGCTCTCAAATTTGTCTGAGGGTTACTTCATCTGCAAGCTGCCTTTCAGAAAACACCTTCATTGTCCTAGAGACATCAGTTCACCCAACATCTGTCAATGATTTGACCCTTCTGCAGAGGATTGTATTTGTGAGGTGATTTGTATTGGTATGGTATAAAACCAAAGAACTGAGAAACTGCCCAGAGATATAGACCTACTCATCAAAAGGGTGATGATGATCTGTAATTGGGTAGGTAACCTTCCACTTGGTATACCAGGAGGGTGTCTGATGCCATTGCCCATCCTCCTATATGACCCTACACCATTGTACTCTTTTCTGTTTTGGTATCTGACAAAATTTATTATGTGGGAAAAACAAGACAGCACTGACTAGAATAAATTCACCAATCAGTTGACCAGTGTTTGAGTTCTGGGAGAAAAGAGTATAGAATGGATGAGTTTTGATGGACAGAAGGGACAGAAACTATGTTCTTACTTAGAGAAAGGGGATTCCCTCACTCCAGGAAACTCTGAAGAGTGAGAACCAGCCAATGTCACTTACCTTACAACAATTCACATAACCAGCTTGATAACTGTTGCATTTGAAGGTGGGCAAAAGTCATGTGATATTACAGGCACTTTCTAAGTTTTCAGTGATACTTCAATATTGAACATCTTAAAGAAGTGGTTCCCAGTGTTTCTAGTACAAAAGGATCACCCAAGAAGCATGTTCAAAGTGCAGATTCTAAGGGGTTAGGGTGGGGATTTCCAGAATTTGTATTTTTAACAAGCAGCTTAGATGGCCCATAACTCTATTTTTTTTGAGAGAAAGAGAGAGAGAAATACTAACCCAGAGGGTACAGCATTGTTGCTATGCTACTTAAGCCGGATCTTCAAGTGGTGATTTCCTAATTCAGTGGCTCTGAGCCCTGACTGCACATTAGAATCACCTGGGGAACTTTAACCACGTTCCCGATGCCCTGGCCCCATCCGTCTGTAGTTCTGATTCTGGGATGGGTCCAGGCATCAGTGCGTTTCAAAAGGTCCCCAGGTGATTCTAATGTGCAGCCAGGGCTGAGAATCATCGTCCTAAACCATCATAAACCGATTGCCTAAATAAGTGAAGCCAGCTCTCCACAAGTGCCAAATTTACGTGATGATAATTGATGACCAACCTATTTACCTCAGTCTATCATGGTCATCTTGGTCTATCCATGACTTTCCCAAACAAGAGTCCTACTGTTGTGGTATGAAGCCAGAAAGGGGGCAGAATATATTATCTGCAAAGTTCATGTTTCAATTAATCATATAATTTCTTTTAGTCTTGCTCATGGGTTTTGTTTGATGTTTGTTGTTTTACTTTGTTTTGTTTCTCATTTGGGAGACCTGGTCTTTGGTAGTAAGAGTTAGAACATTCAGCACCTTTAAAATGGCATTTTCCTAATTTGATTCATTTCGATACAGCTTCCAGAGATTCTGAAGGATCAGCTTTAATAAAAACTGTAAGATCTGAAATATGAATCATAGAAATTTGGAAGTGGTTTTTTCTATGTCACAAGATGGATGGGGTGTCTTTGCAGAACCACACAGCACAGAGTCTCTTTAGAGAACAAGCATTCTCACTGAATTTCAAATACAATTTAGTTTACCAAAACCTAATTCTCAAAAACTCTGTAAAATGTGTGATTCATACATAAATGAAATGCATCTTTACTGAACAAAATTCTTCAATGCACAGACCTTTTCCTTGAATGGAGATTACAGGCTTCCTGTTCCACGGAATATTTACGAACGCAAAGTGATACTTTTCACGGGCAATGCTCATTTCTGTCTTCAACTTTTTCAAATTAGGCTGTACTGACATATATGGTATAAACCTCCACATTCTCTGTGGGGAAGCTCTTAATTGTTCAGCAAGCAAATTAAGACGGTAGTCTCTGCACAGGCTTTGGAGAGGGACCCGTGTGTGAGTCTACTCCATAAGCAGCTTCAGTTTTGACCTGCGGGGAGTGAGCTGGGGCCAATGAGCAGCTCCCGGTAATTGTGCATTCATATTCATACTCTCGCTTAAGGCAATGACTCACCATGGATTTGCTAGGGCCTGCCATGGCTCCCCCTTTCACCGAATCATGCTGTCAGTGACTTAATTAGTTTTCCTGAAACTTCCCCACTTTGACAGCTTTTTGCAATAAGCACCTACACTCGCACGATCTCCGAGGCCTCCGGTGCCTCGTAACTGGGTGACTGAGAAGTGACAGGTCAGCCTCAGAGGAAACTCTATGACTCACTAAGTGTGGGTCTGATAGGGCCGGTGCTGAGGAAGGCCACACGGGATGGCAGGCTGCTGTTTTCTAACAGACCGACCCTGCCTCCAAAAAATTCTGTCCAAAAATTTATGCCGAAGAGGATGGAAGGGCTGAGAAGGAGACATACTAGGGGACTCTCACTGTTCCCACCAGAAACATCTGTCTGAAGACTGCAGGGGGGGCTAGTGAGGCCCTCTCTGTGCACCCCCACAAGGTGCGGGTGACAGCTGGAAGGGAGGACAGAAAGGACAGCAGCTTCTAGCCCTTCTCTATTTCTGGATCCTGGAGCAAATTAACCTTTCCCAGTGATTTTCCCCTGAGTTAAAATAATAATTATAATTTTTATTTTAGAGAGAGACAGAGTGAGCTCAAGCAGAGGAAAGGTGCAGAAGAGAGAGACAGAGACAGAGACAGAGAATCCCAAGCAGGCTCCATGCCCAGTAAAGAGCCCCCCAGGGACCTCAATCCCATGACCCTGGGATCTTGACTTGAGCCAAAATCAAGAGTTGGGCATTCATCTGACTGAACCACCCAGGCACCCCTCCCCTATGTTTAATAGTTCTCCCCAGTTCTAAATTCTAGCAGCCTAAGAGGCGGGAATTTATAACCATACACTTTAAAAACTCCAAATCAAATTTTATCTTCTTTTGATTTAATCTATAGTTAGTAAAACAGGACAGAATATATTCTGATCCTAAACAATTTCATTTTCTAATAGTGTTTAAGTTGTATCAAAGCAAGTGCTTTCATGAGACCAGCTTCAGACAATCAATAGTTGTATGGTTCTCTACCACCAAAATGGACATGTGGAAACACCAGTAGAGGTGAGGTGTTTCCTAATGAAACCCAATGTATTTCTTTACTAGTAAATGTATTTAATAAATTATAAATATATTATAAAATATAAATGTAAATAAATAACAATTTATTTCATTTACCGCATATAAGAGTCCCATTAGGTTCTTGAGAAAACTTACATCATCATTAATGTATCTTGATTATTTTACTACAAGTGATGGAAAGCCACCTTTAACTTAAACATAAAGATATTGTTTCTTTTCACCCATTTGGGAAAGGGACCAAAGAAATTCCTTGAAACCAAGAATAAGGTGCAAACACCAGACCTCCACAGGGGCCTGGGGTACAGAACTCAAAGCTGTCAGATTCATTCCTTCTCTTCTTCCTGCATCTCAAATTGTCTCCTTTTGGCCTCATCCAACACCAGACTCTCTCCGGGCATTGGAGAAAATCACCCCTGACACTGTCTGATTCAAACGTTCTTTATGCCTTGGTTTCTTTGTCCTTAAAATGTTGATTGGAGCAGCATTGAACTCATGAACTTGCTTTGGGATTGAACAAGTTGATAAATGGATGTGGTTAGCACAGTGTCTCATACATAGGAACTACTCACCCAATACAATTATGATAGCTATTAATATTATTGCCCTCCCACCTCAGAGTAGAAAGAGGACTTCTCTTTCTCAGTATGCATAAGTCAACCAAGAGCCAGACTTTCACTGACCCCCTAGTGCCATATGCCTTCCTGTGACCAAGAATGGAGGACTTTGATCTAATAGGCCTAGTCATAGGGCCCCTCTCCTACAGCCAGGGCTTTATGAATACGTGGGAAACACTCTCAGCCAGAAACGAGGGCTTTCCCAGCACACTGCACACACCCACCATGCTACTGTAAAATAGTTACAATTCCCAGGCTCTTCCCCATTAGAAGCTCATAGCCATTCTGTTTTCCAGATCAAGAAATTGAGTGAAATAACACAGCTTGGACAAGATACTTAATTTCCCATGGCCTCACTTTAAAAAAACAAAATGGGTGTGTTAGAAGAACTAAGAGATCTTATATACCTAACGGGATGACTGCTGCATCTCCCCACTCTATCCTCAGCCCCTACTATTTAAAAGTACAAGATACTTTCTTCTGAGACAGAAAAGAGCCAGGTTAAAAAACAAAACAAAACAAAACAAAACAAAAAAAAACCTCTTATGTCTCTATCAGTGAGTCATTAATGAATTGCTAGAATAAAAAATCTCCAACCAAGAGCACAATTGGCTCTGAAGGTGTGATGCCCCTTCAGTGAAGTGGTCCAATCTTCTTTGTCCTTGCCACTTCTCTTCTCAGGACAAGAATACCTTACCCACATACCCGTGACTAAGATTCCGTCCAACTTTAAGTCTGAGTCTACACTTCTGTGACTAGCTATGCGATTCAGATTGCTTGTTTTCTGTTGCTATCACCTTTATCCTATCGTGTTCCTAAGCATTTTCCATACCACTTTTAGAGAAAACTTATTGAGCATGTTTTCTGTTTGGTTTTGGACTTGCATTTAATTAGGTATTAATCTCGCTAACGTATTTCTGACCAGCATGGAGGCTTTTGTTTGGTTAGTCTTTCCCACAAGAACTAAGCTGCTTCCACCCCCAGCTCCCACAGCTCAAGGTATTAAATGATTTATTGATATTGTCTGTCTCAAACAGTGAATTCGTTCTAAAACTTTAGCGCTGAAGTGCTATAGCTCAGACTGAAGGCCATCAGGACACTTCCATGAATAAAAGTCTGAATTCTGCCACGAGACCAGGGACCGTGTCATTTTTTGCCATCCGGCTTTTGGTTCCAGCTGGAGATCATTTCTACCTACGTGTGTGTGAGCACGCTCAGGAGCATGCTCTAGTTCACATGTGTGCATGTCTTTTTGTTCTTTTTCTCTCTCATGGCATCCCTTAGGACTCTATTCTTAAGCTCGATTGTTGGCAATCTTTACATTGCCTTTGAGACAAGTTATTCATCTGAGGGTGTGTTGGTTCTCACCCTCATGCTGATGCAATTCAGATGTATACTTCACTTAAGCCAATATTGATCCTCGTATCTTTGTGTTGGAAGCTTGTTTGCTGGACATGAAATGTTCAATGCGACCAAATTTTCTCCTGCTGAAGGCAGAAAATGTGTAATTTCAACCACCCCATGGCTCTTCACTGACAGTTCCTGTTCAGTGTGAAAATCAAGGCTCCCCACATTCATCTGAAGTGTAGGTTCCATAAAAATATCCAGGAAAGAAAAATACCCATTACTTTATCCTGTTACTTGAATACATAATAATGTATTATTAAGCACCTGCCATGTTCAAAATGGATGTCTAGTTGCTAGGACTGGGGCAGGAGGGTAGAAACCATGAACTCTCTTCCTCAGGAGCTTATCATTTAGTTGATAAGACAAACACACCCATGAATAATGTATCCATAAAAATATAGGGATGGGGCGCCTGGGTGGCTCAGTCAGTTAAGAGTCTGACTCTTGATTTTGGCTCAGGTCGTAATCTCTCGATTCTTGAGATTGAGCTCCACATCAGGCTCTGCACGGACAGCACAGAGCCTGCTTGGAGTTCTCTCTCTCCCTCTCTCTCTGCCCTCCCTCACACTCTCTTTTTCTCTCTCAAAATAAATGAATAAACATTTAAAAATGTATATACAGCTGGTAATATAAGCTATGAAGAGAGATATTTGAAAGATCTGAGTGGTGGTGCAGCAGAAAGAGGGAGAAACCGAGAATGCCTTATCTTCAGGACAGCACAATTTCCACACCAAAGTCTCATGGCCCCTCCGATCCCACTCACTGGCCAGACAGGCTTGAGGAGCACAGGTGGTACTTGACTGAAATCATTCCATGCGGACATGAGGAGGCACTATTCCTCTATTTCTTCAGTCTCTCAAAAAATTATTTCCAATCTCTCCATGCTCATTATGATCAAATGCCAATCTCAGCCCACCCGTTGTTATTGGTGCCTGTGTCAGATTTGGAAATGTTTTCCCCGGTGTCAGGATCTCAGCAGGAAACAGATGGCATACTCAAAGGGGCCTTTGAAGAGAATTAAATGAAAAGGCTATTTATGGAGGTGTAGGCAGGATTAAGAGAATCAACAAGGGATGTTAAAGTACCCAGGGACTAGCAAAAGCCAGAAGCTATTACCTTCTAGGCCTAAGGGGAAGAAGCTGTTCCCGGAACCCAGCAAATGCTATAGCCAGTGAGGCGGGGCTGCCCCCGTAGAAACTGAGATCATAGAGAAAGAGTACAGGCTTGCCAAACCGGGATGCCAAAGACAGGGATCAGGAGAAATTAAAAAACTGAACTCTCTCCTTCCTTTGGTCAAATCCGACTGGAAAGAAGCCAGAGGGAGGAGAAGATCCCTAAGGCAGTCTGCAGAGTCACTCCCCAGTGCACAGAGCAGGGCAGACAATGGATCTGGAGGCAATTTAGCATATCCCCCATTCTTCAGATTGGTGCTGCCTCTCACTCAATATGTGACGAAGAATCCTTTCCACGCTAGAGGATCGCCTGGCAAGCTTTGGCTCGCCACTCCATGATTATTGATAAAACACTAAGTAAATCTGAAGGCTTAAGGAGGATTGCACTTAAGTACTTGGACTGATGGTATATTTCCATTAAATTCTAAATAAATGTCTTGGTCTATATGAAGCAATCAAATCTACAGGTAGAAACCAAGACGTTAAGACGCTTCAGTAAATCACATGCTTTCAATTGAAATCTTTAAGACGATGGTTGAGACTCTCTCTTGTGAATTGATTTATCTGCTGATGGATCTGATCATTACTAAGATGCCTAAAAGCATCTTGGACACTGTGCAGTTCTCTCCTTGATGCCTATGGCATGTTTGTAATGGGAACCGGAGATAAAATTCTTTTCTCTGAAGAATCCAGTGAATTGCTCCATTGTTTCCTTTTGCTTAGATTCGGGGATGCTTTTAAGAAATTTTAATTGATAATAACGCAAAGTAGAGAACGCTATCCAATAAGCAAATTTTTATCTCGGAACAATATTTCTCAAAAGCCAGGCTTTAATTTGCTCTAACCCACAACATTTTAGAAAAGAGAAGTACCTGGAAAAAGACACACAGATGCAGCCTGAGCTCATAATGCTATGAAGTGTTTTCAGATCTATGGTTGATCCACCCCAGCTAAATGGAACCCAGAAGTGAGTTACAGGATTGCTACTTAGTCCCACTTTCTCTTCCAAGTCATTGAGTCCCTCTCTCCTAAATTTTCACACAAAGAATGTAAGAACCATTAATATTTTTAGTGCTTGCTATGTGCTATGTTAAGAACTTTACATGTATTAACTCATAACAACCATTTGAAATAAAGGCTATTACTAATAAGAACATTTAGAAATCTGATGCATTGTGTGATTAGTTACCACGCCCCAAGGTATAGTAGGTAAGTCGAAGAACTTGAATTTGAACTTGAGATTCAGGTTCCAAAGACTGTGTCCCTAAACTCACCCCATTGTTGCTCCAAACTGCATTTGTAAACAGCTCTGGGTCTTTCAAAATCTTGATATTTATAAATGTACTTACCACCAACCCATTCCTTGGAACCCTATAAAAACATTCTCGCACATCAATCTCAGTAGTCCTGTGAGATAGATATTGCTCATGCTTCGGTATAATCAGGAGTCTGAAGGACCGTGCAAGTTACCTAGAAACATGACAGGGTCAGAACTCAGACCCGAGTCCGGTAATTGTTCTGCTGATCCACAGCTTCTTCAAGTCACCCCCATCAGGGGCATGAACTCATGACCTTGCAAAGATAAACTGACTCAGATTGTAATCTGGGCTGCAGGATTCACTGGCTCTGTAGTCTCAGCAAGGAATTTAAAACCTCTAAACCTGGAGAGCCTGGGTGGCTCAGTCTGTTAAGTGTATGACTTTGGTTCAGGTCATGATCTTCTGGTTTGTGAGTTTGAGCCCCACATCGGGCTCTGTGCTGACAGCTCGGAGCCTGGAGCCTGCTTCAAGTTCTGTGTCTCCCTCTCTCTGTGTCCCTCCCATGCCCCTATTCACTCTCTCTCTCTCAGAAATAAAGAAACACTAAAGTTTTTTTTAAATAAAACCTAAGCCTTTGTTTCCTTACCCATAAAATTGGGTGAAAGGACCTACCTTAGTAGGGTGGCTATAAACTTTGAACAAGTTAATTTAAAGGCCAGGGCATTGTCACTCACACGTAAAATTAAAATTTAACAGACAAATTCATAAAAAGTAATCAATACTCAGTTATTGCTATAAAATGTAAATCAGATAAAGTCAGATCCCTGCTGGGAATGCTCCCTTGGCTTCGCATAGAACGCAAAGTCCTCCTGGGTTCAACGGGTGCTTTTATTTATCCACTTTCCTCATCTCATTGCTCTCTGGCTCTTACTCACTAAGCCCGGCCACACCAACCTTCTAGAGAATCCAGCCTCAGGGACTTTGCGCTTGCTCTTCTTTTGCCCAGAGTGTTTTCTCTTCCTTCCCATGGTGACCTCCTTCTTGCCATTGGCATCCCAGCTTGATTATCTTCTCCCGAGAGCGCCTCCTGGTGCTATTCTCCGCTATATTGTTATAGCTTATATAATTTATTCTATAGGTTGTTTCCTTTCTAGCACATAATACCTGTTCCTTTTGTGTTTGTGTACTTGCTGCCTTTCCCCACCAAGATGTCGACTCCAACCGTGTTCACATTGTATCCCTAACTCCTAGAACAGTGTTTGGCACGTAGAATGGCTCAGACAGTATCTGTTGGATTAATGGATGATTAAATTATCTCACCCAGTTAACTAGACTGTTATTAACAAAAACGTGATTCCCAATTGGTGATTGTGATCTTAGCTTACTGTAGCAACTATTGTGCAGAACGTATATGTTTCCAATGTTATATCAGTAGGGCATGGTTATTATTTTAGTTAACGTACTGGAATTTCACTACCTTTACACACATTTGGAGCGGTATGGAAAGTATGTGAATATCGTTTGCCTCTAACATGCGATAGTGTTAAGACGTGATAAGTGGCAGCCGGGATGGACACTACGACGTTTGTGGTAATTCCCACCATCTCACTTTGCGGCTGCTCTCCACAGAAACGGCCAGTCTCCGAAACTGCGGGGCTCTGCAACAGTTCCAGAGCAGGGAAGATGTGCCCAGGTCTTCCTTCCATGGCCTTATGTAGCAAAAGGTCAGGAGCTTGAGCTTTTACGGCACATACGTATCTCGGAAACCCGGCCTAACCACTTCCAAGTTGCAGAAACTTTTCTGTGCCTCCTTTTCCTCATGCAAAACAGTGATAATAATAATACTCACTCGATAGGATTGTTGGGAGGATGAAATAAAGCAGCATATATAATACAATTCTAAAAGTGCAAATGCTCAATGAACCCATTAATTACTTTTATGTGTCCTCCGTGAGAGCTGGACAGAACTGGGTTCCTATCTTCTCTCAGGGAGAACAGATAGAAGCAATAAAAAGTAGTGTGTGATAAATTCCAAATTCTCCTTCTTATTACTAAAATCAAACTGAGGCTAATTTTAGGATTTCCCACTATCACTGAAGCCAGTTTTCCATCCCTCGTGTTCATATTTATTGGGTGGCTCCAAAGAACAAGGCAGTATGCTAAGCGGCAGCGACAGAAAGCACCCCTTTCTAGCAAAGAAAATGTCTTATAATTTCTTTAGTAGCTTCACATCTCTGAATTTCAAAAGTAGCAGTGGAAAGGAAGACAATGTCTTGTGGTACCCTTGCTCCCCTGGGTCCCAGAATTCAATTAAAATCATGTTCCATCTTGCCTGATCCAAAGTGTTTTAGATGAAAGGATCCTGGAATGCAGAGACAATATCTGTAAAAGGATAACTCTAATGTAGCCGGTAAAGTCTCATGCAAACAGAGATGCTGAAAAAGTCCATTTGATGATGAAAGAAAATCAGATAGAGAGTTAAATAGATAGCTACACGGAGCTTTCCAGCAAGCTGTTCCTTTATGACTATAGCCTGCAGGACTGCTTGTGAAATAAAATAATCGTGTAATCATGTAATTTCAGATTTATTGCCTTCTTTTTCTCGCCACGAGTCTCTCTAACCACAGTTCTGGCAAAGCCCATTTTGGCACATTGCTATTCAAACATATTCAAAACCCACGACAGGCTACCCTTTAAAAAGGCATTAGTGTAAGTGCCCTGGGAAAATAGACTCCAAGGTTGTAGATGAATTGATATGATTTCCTTGATTGTATCTTTTTATTTATGAGGCATAATTTATGAGCAGTAGAGAACAAACTGCAGTGAGTGATGACTCACTACAGCCAAAGTCATAAATCAGAAGCAGTGAAGGAAGTGGTGGTTTTGATCGAATCTATTGAATTAGCCGTTGGTTTAGCCAATACAGGTGTTGGAAAGACCTTTTTAATATCTGTTTGTCTCCCTCATGGGAATGTGATCACAATCTCATTACATGCCCCTAGGAAACAAATAATTTAATTGTTTGTCTGTTAACATGCAACCTATTTACTCAACTTATTAATTACTGGCATGGCCATTCATGTCAGGTTTTTGTTTTATTTCTGATATGAATTGTCACAAAGATATATCCATACTCTCTAGTTTTATAAAGAATGATGTTGCTTCTCTAGTGCTGTTCAATAGGAATATATCATCACTAGTGTTGAAGTGCTTTTGTCTTATCAAAAATGGTCATTATTCCACAAGAAGCATGTTACAGGATATCACAGAAGTTGCAGAGAACTCAAAAATCCCTCCATAGCTGAATCCTTTGAGAGTAGCAGTTATAATACATCTCTAGCAATACAACTAAGCAGCCTGGAAAAAGAGCAGAATCTCAAACTTCTCTAAGGGCTAGGACGGTCACTGTCACTTACATGAGGAGTCAACAGATTAGAAGTTCTTTGTGAAAGACCACTGGCTGAATATGGTTATCTCTGCCTTCCATTTTTGTATGGAAGTTGATAGTGAATACAAGAACGAATCGACATCGAGTGGGTGCTAACAGTATCGTCAATATCACTAAGCTGTTCTCTTGGCTTTCACAACACTTGTAGCATGCTGGTCTCTTAGCCAAAAGAATCATAAAATACTTTTACAACTAAGGAGAGTCCTTATGATATGATAAAGGAAAAACACATCAGGAAATCCCTGGAGATTGACACTAAGAATTTCTCTTTGCATAAAGACTATACTTGGAGGAGCGACTGGGGGGCTCAGTCGGTTGAGCATCCGTCTTTGGTGCAGGTTATGATCTCACGGTCCGTGGGTGCAAGCCCTGTGTCATGCTCACTGATGTCAGCGCAGACCCACTTCCGATCCTCTGTCCCTCTCTCTCTCTCTCTGCCTCCCCCCTCGTGCTCTTTCTCTCAGAAATAACATTAAAGAAAAAGACTAGGAAAACATCAGTCCTAAAGAATGTTACTTCAGAAAGCTATGAACCATTGGGTAAGACAAAGCACTAAGATGAAAACGACTTTACGGTTAAGTATAGAAATAAGGCTGAAGAATAACTAGCACTATAATGTAAGCACCCAACAGCTACCACTCCGGGGAAATTTCAGATCTATCTTGCCTTTCCCCTGTCCTGTGCAGAGTCATGGCCCCTTCTCTGTCTCTTTTACAAAAATTATTACAAACGCTTCTGTTCACAGATTCTTCCCTCCCTTCTGGAATCAAACTAAAGGAATAATGTGTTGAGAGGAATTGGGAGCATTTAGAATAATATTCATCTGGGCTGCAAGGGAAAAATAGATCCAACAAGCTCCAGAAATATCGGGGTTTCAAGAAATGTACACCTGGATTGAAAACTAGGTAGCAAATGTTCCTTCTCGAAAGCTAATGAACTCTGGTTCTGTTTGAAACCATGACCGCTGTAATAAACTCTGTAATGATGATTGCAGCTGTAACATATTCAAACAGATACATGCTTCATGCTTTTTTGAATGGCTGAAGGTAATGACAACAGAAATGCAAAGTACAATTCTAAACTGACTTCGATGAATACAAGTTTAAGAATGCATGTGGTGCCGAGGCGCCTGGGTGGCTCAGCCAGTTAAGCGTCTGACTTTGGCTCAGGTCATGATCTTGTGGTTCATGAGTTCGAGCCCTGCATCAGGCTCTGTGCTGACAGCTCAGAGACTGAAGCCCACTTCAGGTTCTGTGTCTCCCTCTCTCTCTGCCCCTCCCCTGCTCATGCTCTGTCTCACTCTCTCGCAAAAATAAATCAACAACAACAACAAAAGAATGTACATAGCATCTACATGTATATTCCTGGTTCTATAAAGAATAGCCATCTGTGTTTCTCAAACAAGACTGGGCACAAGAATCAGTGTCGAAAAGGCAGGTTCCAAGGTCCTTTCACCACAAACACTAATATAGGGGCTCCAAAATGATTTTGATGATCATGGCCCAGGAACACATTTTGACAAAGACTTCTCTGATGGAAGATTTCTAGGAGGCAGTTTTAAATAGAGAAGAAATGATTAAACCCATCGTTTCCACAGCAGTGGGATCCTGGCAGTATGGTGGCACTTTAGGTAACTGAAATTTTTTAAGGCAAAATACAGTCATTAGTACTGGTTGAGGGAAGTAAATAAAAGAACAGTTTCATTTATTTAATGAATACTAACATAAAGATGGTAATAGTAACTAGTTAGGTTTTTTAAATTAGATTGAAAATGGAAATATAAACAGAAATATCTACTACTTTTGCAGTCAATGATAGAATTTGTGGTTAAATGGTTTTATTTTGTTTTTATTCAAATAGTTAATTTACATTGTAACTCTTGTCATGGTCACAACCAAAACCTTAGAGAAGAGAACACCCCAATTTAGCCAGTCCAAACTTGCTCTCATTTTTCACAGCTATTCGTTGGGAGGTTCCTAACTCTTACAGTTGAGTGTGTGTGTGTGCGTGTGTGTGCGTGCAAGTGCTCACTAAACACAAATAACCAATTGTTTTAGTGAAAACTTTAATAATCTTTTTTTAGCTTATTTTTTATTGATATTGAGAGAGAGAGAACAAGTGGAGACGGGGCAGAGGCGGAGGGAGACGGAATACTAAGTAGGCTCCATGCTGTCAGTACCGAGCCCGTTGTGGGGCTCGAACTCAGGAACCATGAGATCATGACCTGAGCCGAAATCAAGTCAGAACTTTAACCGACTGAACCACCTAGGCGCCCCTCATCTTTTTTTATTTATAAAATAATAAATATGTTCAGCTGGATACTGTAGGGATAAAGATATTGTGAATAAATAAAAAATGAAGAGTATCCTTACTTTTTTTTTTTAAGTTTATTTATTTATTTTGAGAGAGACAGAGAGCATGAGCGGGGAGGGGCAGAGAGAGAGGGAGAGAGAGAATCCCAAGCGGGCTCCATGTTGTTGGTGCGGAGCACGTTGTGGCGCTCGAACTCATGAACTGTGAGATCATGACCTGAGTCAGCTGCTTAACCAACTGAGCCACTCAGGCGCCCCAAGACTATCCTTACTTTTTGTCACTTGGCCTTGTAATTCAAAAGCCTTACTTGCTCTCATCCCATAAATATGTCCCTTCTTTTCTATGAGCAGCCCACACAGTAAAAGCCCACGTTTCTGTACCCTATGATCGTGTCAGGAAATCTTGGGACACAAACCAGGTGGACTGGCTTGTCAGTTAGGTAAAAAGTAGGTAACTAGGTGGTAATGGGTGAATGGATGGATGGATGGATTAGGTAAATGATAGGTAGATATGATAGACAGAGATAGATATGGCAGGCAATTCCATGGTCACAAGCTATTTTATTTCTTGATTTTTATATGGGTTCATTAAAATCAAAAGATCAGAGCATATTGCTCAAAATTTCCCATGCAAGATCTCTGCTTCTTTTTTCACACCGTATAAAGATGAACCCAAATCCTGGGGTCCTGTTTTGTCAGTAGAAATCAGAAGCATATCTGTTACTATTTTTATTCTGAACCCTGAACTATTACACTTCAGTTCCTTTGTTTCCTGCTTCACTGGGCATTGGCAGAAAGCCACAGCAATTTTTGGCTAAAAGACTTTTTACTTCAACAGACAGAGAGGATACCACGGACAGTTTCCTCTTTACTCTTCTTCTGGTGGTTTTGTATCACAGAAACACTGCCTCGTGGTACAAATTTTGTGAAATCCATAATTCTTCATTATTTTAGTCAGCTTTCTCTTCGTCGTAACTGCTTTCATTTTCAGAGTAGCTCATGTAAATAGGCTGATCCTGCTTTGCATAAACACGTTGATTTATATGAATGCTATTTTGATCTCAAATTGATTGAATACTAAAAAGAAAGACTAAGAAAAAGAGCACTATATTATGAAGGTCTCCTGTCAAAGACAAAAGACACTAAGTCCTACACACATTCCCAGTTAGTGATGGAGAATTTTGAATTGCCTTCTTTTCAGACCAGAATATTTCCATAGAAATACACAGAAACACCATAATACTGAGGCTCAAGCGTTTTAAAAATGCCAGAGATTAAATCACATTTTGGAAATAGGACTCTACCTGACAAAAACTCACCTAACACAAGAAGGTACGAGGTTTAGTTTTTATCTGACGACACTAGCATTAAAAAGCCTTCATAGTATTTATAATGCTGCATCTACATCAAAAATGAAAGCAAAGTGAATGTTCATAATCCGAGGCCAGACCCCGTGCTGAGCACTTATGATACTTATATCATTTTTTTCAACATCCTCATACCTGCCCTGTTGCTGGTCTCCTATTGGTGCTCAGTAATTAATTGGCAACTTGCTGAATTTTTATTTTATTACACTACTTTTATTTTCCTCCTTGTTTCCTTTCCCATCCATTGTGGCCTGTATCAAAATTCTATATGCCCTTTACTTAATTAAGCAAGGAGACCATTAGTCTATGGTGGCTCTAATGCTTTGAAGGTCTGTGTAAACAAACTGAAATCTAAGCCGGTGAATGCTTCAAGATTACAAAATCAAAACACAGAGAACAATGGCTATAGCTAATTAAATACTCTCCTCTCTTTGCTTCTGCACATTCCCTGTGTTGGCCAACTGCTCCTAACCACTTCCAGTTTGGCAGTGCCCCCATTAGAATTGTTTTTTGCTCAAATAAACTCTTAAAATTTTTAACATGCCTCAGTTTATCTCTTAACACCTTAACTCACCAACACGAGCCGTACTCTTGGCAAAGAACTTGATACCAATATGTACACCTTGTTTTGCACCCCTTTCCCAAGAATACTTTCTTTTCAAACTTTGTCACTCCTTGTGTAGTAAGAAATGTTCTCGCCTATCTCCTGGACAGGCATTTGCATTAAAGAGGTTGGTCTGTTGCTGACTGAGGAGTGGAGGACTCTCTCATCTGCTCTCAGATGTGACCTCTTCATCAATAACCTCTATACCTACTCTCCCTCTGCTAAGTCTGACCTGAGCCACTTCAGAGGGGACTACAAGAGCAGCTGCTGTTGGAGTCTGGTTCCCATGAAGTGGTTCTCCCATTGCTAACACGGCGTGCTGCTCCCTACCTCCCTGTGCCTGTGAAAACAAACCTCCATCCCCTAAGACAATCTGGGCCCGTCTATCCATCCTTACAAGCTAACGTTACCTCACCCAGGACTGCACATATTTGTCTATGGACGAGCCATTTGATTTTCATGACCCTGAGTGTCATACTTATGCATATGGACGACATGCAGAATCAAAACACGGTTTATTGGAAAGAGCAATAAAAGAGTTTATTGGAGAGGCCTCTGAGTGGCTCAGTCGGTTAAGCATTCTACTCTTGGATTCGGCTCAGGTCATGATCTCAGTTTCGTGAGTCTGAGGCCCACATCTGGCTCTGTGCTGACAGTACAGGGACCACTTGGGATACTCTGTTTCCCTCTCTCTCTGCCCCTCCCCCAATCACACGGTCTCTGTCTCTCTCAAAATAAATACAGAAACATTCAAAAAAAAAAAGTTTATTGGAGAGCAGAATTCTTGTCTCAGCTCTTGTAACTTCTCTCACCTAGAGTAAGAGAGTGACATTTTCAGAGGCTTAATTTTCTCACCAGTAAAGGGGGCTAATAACACATTCTCCAGCCACCCTACAAAGTTGTATTATGAGGACGAAGTCAGATCACACATTAAAGGGCTTTGTAAAGTGTAGGGTTTATACAAATGTGAGTGATTATTATACAGTGAGAGAATGTGTCTAACAAGGGCAGATTCTGCTATGTAAGGAGGTTAGTTGTCTCTTAAAATATGGGGCACTTGTTGGGATGAACACTGGGTGTTATATGTAAGTGATGAATCACTAAATTCTGCCCCTGAAACCAGTTTTACCATATATGTTAACTAACTACAATTTAAATAAAAATTTGAAATAAAAAAATAACAATTAAAAAACATAAAAATAAAAATGGGGCTTCTGGCAATCCTCTCAGCAAGGGGCTGCAGATTTGCATTTGACAGCAAATCGGAGAGCAGTTCAACATCAGAAATTTTACTTTTCCAAAGGAAACCACCAAAACCAAAACAAAACAAAAGTATGGACACATCAGTAAGATTTGGCCTAACTGCTAAAAATCTCTCCCGTATTTATTCTCTTGAAGCATCTCTTGATGCAAAAATAAAAGAAACAAAAACGGTTTGTTTCTAAGCATCTCCTATTTCAAATGTTCTGCATGCTTTTTTAACACTGCATACCTGGAACGTGTCTACTATAGAATCAAACAAGTTTTTTTTTAGACTTTAAAAGCTCAGAACAAATATATTAGATAGATGCATGGATAGATAGATGATAGATAGGTGACAGATAGATAGATAGATAGATGATAGATATAATAGATAATCTATCTATTGTAGGAGACACTGAATGAGAAAGAAATTTCCTGAAGTTAGATTTGCACAACGTGAAAGCTTACTAAGGAATACTCTTACTCCTAAACACGCAGATAGTCTTCTTGTATTGCCATTTAGATCTATCATTCTGATTGATCACTGTGTAGTTGGCTGTTATTGGGCCTAATTTAACCCTATACACTCACACATCCATCTACTCTGTCTATTGTACCTGACATTCTACAAATTACTTACTCATGCAAATGACGACCTAAGGCAACCTTTTAGGATATTCGTGTTTAATTATACAAATGGTTCTTGATAAATAAGATTATACATCCTTCCATATGTTTATTCCCTCCTTGATGAAAGGAAAATTTAATTTTCATGCAGATTTGGTGGGGACGGTGTTTAAGAATTGCTGAGTTTTACGTAGTCTGCAGATCCATTCAGGTTGCAGGAGCTGACACCCCATATACAGAAATGAGCGGCTTCTCATTAGGCTTAAACCAGCCTGCTGCATTCTGAAATGAGGGCTCCTAATCGGCCCCCTTTGTGTTCAAATGGTCAAAGGCAAAAAAGAGGAAGGAGCTGATCTCCTCTGTGATTACAAAGGTGCAAGATCAAAGTTTATCACATTCTGTCGTGTTTGGTTGCTTTTGGTTGCCAACTTTTGTTTCAGCCTGAGGCTACTTTGCTTTTGAGTGATCTTACTGATTTCTCTTTGGAGGTCTGGGCAGTGAATTCAGCAGGAAAAGCCCCCAGTAGCTGGACTTGGTGTAGAACCGGGCCTGCCCCCCCAGAAGGTCTTGGCGCCCCCAGGTTCCATACAATCTCTGCCACCCAAGCAGTGGTCAACATCAGTGCCCCTGGGAAGCCCAACGGAATCGTCAGTCTCTACAGATTGTTCTCCAACACCAGCGGGGCAGAGACCGTGGTGAGTAGCAGAGCACTCAGAACAAAATTCCAGGGCTGGTTGATTCTTTACGAATAAACTATGGTGCCCTTGCCTTTTCATCTCCTTGATCCTTCTTTCTTACCCATCTGTTCTCAATTGCCCATGATGAACTTAGCACAAAGATCTGAGAAAAAGTGTTAGGAAACATACAGAAAATATGTAAATATTCAGGGAGAGAAGTGCTAAAAGTATTAAAGACTCCACAAATATAAGAAGCCCAAGACTTTAGGGGCACCTGGGTGGCTCAGTCAGTTACACGTCTGACTTCAGCTCAGGTCATGATTTCACGGTTCGTGGGTTTGAGTCCCACGTCGGGCTCTGTGCTGACAGCTCGGAGCCTGGAGCCTGCCTTAGATTCTGTGTCTCCCTGTCTCTCTGCCCGTTCCCCGCTTGTGCTCTCTCTCCCTCTCTCAAAAAATAAACATTAAAAAATTTTTTTTTAAAAGAAGCCCAAGACTTTAGCAACAATTAATATCAAGTCGTGGCATATGGTAATGGGTCGAAAATCGGCTGTTATTGGTGGTGTAAATGTTAATATGAGAAAGAAAAAGTAGAGCAAAGACTATCCTCGGAATCCCCATTTTGGCACAAGCAAGTGTCTGATAACACACTGAAAGCTCACACTTTCTTTTGGTGACTTTGAGAAAGTTCCAGCGTTTTGGGAGAGAGAACAGCTTGGCCAGCACAACTCTTGCTCCGCTGTTTTTTTCTTGGCACGTTTGGGGCACATCGGGGAAACACAGCGGACAATGGGGAGAAATCATCTCTCCCACTGTGTTTTAGCAAAGCCACTGGCTGAAGGGACCCTAATAACTAATTAGACCAGTTCCTCCATTATTTATACAAAGACACCAAGAGCCAGTAAGATGAAGCCCCTTCTCTGCTGCCCAGTGCATACCACTCTTGCGTTTTTCGTGAATAAGTATAGATTATGACACTTTGTTCATAAAAAAAACCCTCATGGACAAGTTGTGCAGATCCCACTATGATATTATAAATTATTTAGACCAATGTAGGGAACAATTTGGGTAAGTGTGGAGAAATCCTCTGAATCCAGAGTGCCAGGTATTAAAACACAATTTCAGAAAATAACTTGCAAGGAAAGAGGTCTCGTATTGAATGTTAAAGAAGTATTAGCATATTTTCTACAGGGCCTCGTATTCAATAAATATAGATGATGTAAATACAATCAACCCTTGATTATCCACGGTTATAAAATGATAATATTAATAAACTAAAATAATTTATATTTGGAGTGCATTGTATGCATTTTTTAAATAGCAGATAACTCTTCTTAATTATATGTTGCTATGTCACTGGAAATTCGTTTTCCAGTTTCTGAACTCTTTTGTTCCAGAGTTCTTAATGAAACCACAATGAGGTAAAATACGTGCTCCAAAGAAACCAAAAAGTTCATGATGCAACAAAGGTGGTTGAGGGAAAGGCTTTGATATGTCATATAAACCAACATGCTCCCAGGAAGAGATAGACTTTCAAGCTCTTAAACACCCACTCGAACATGGATCTGAGGGAATTTTGGTCCCCCAATTACATGCACGGAACAATGGCAGAATATGGACCTTAGTGAATACTCTCCAGAAATATAATTCAAATACAGATTTTGGTATTGGAAAGGCATTGTTCTGAAGGCCACAAAATTTGATTAATATTTTGTGTGTTTTCTGTTAGTGGGAATGTGAGGTGGTACAGCCACCCTGGAAAACAGTATGGAAGTTACTCAAAAAGTTAAAAATAGAACTATCCTACGGTCCAGCAATTGCACTACTAGGTATTTACCCAAAGGATACAAAAATACTCATTCAAAGAGATATACGCACCCTGATGTTTATAGCAGCATTATCAACAATAGCTAAATTATGGAAAAAGCCCAAATGTCCATCAACTGATGAATGGATAAAGATGTGGTTTATATTTACAATGGAATATTACTTGGTCATAAAAAGGAATGAAGTCTTGCCATAGGCAGTAGATGGACCCAGAGAGTATTATGCTGAGCAAAATAAGTCAGTTAGAGAAAGACAAATACCGTATGATTTCACTTACATGTAGAATTTGAGAAACAAAGCAAATGATCATGGGGGGAAGAAGGAGAGAGGCAAACCAAGAAACAGACTCTTTTTTTTTAACGTTTATTCATTTTTGAGACAGAGAGAGACAGAGCATGAATGGGGGAAGGTCAGAGAGAGAGGGAGACACAGAATCTGAAACAGGCTCCAGGCTCTGAGCGGTCAGCACAGAGCCCGACGCGGGGCTCAAACTCACAGAACGCGAGATCATGACCTGAGCCGAAGTCGGACGCCCAACCGACTGAGCCACCCAGGCACCCGGAAACAGACTCTTAACAATAGAAAACAAACTGATGGTTACCAGAGAGGAGGTGGGTGGGGGGATGGGTTAAATAGGTGATGGGGATTAAGGAGGGTGCTTGTGGTGAGCACCAGGTAATATATGGAAGTGTTGAATCACTAAATTATACACCTGAAACTAATATTACACTATATGTGAACTTACTGGAATTTTCATAAAAACTTAAGAAAATACATGTTGTGTGTTCTGTGCCATATTCTAACATCTTTCTATGGTGCTAAATAATATTGTGCCTCGTGATCTCTATCCTGTTACCTCAAACTTCTAACTATTACACCATTACATTTTTCGCATGTTTAAGATATGCCTCTCCAACTGGATTGGCAATTCCTTGAGGGTAAATACTACGCGAGATGCCATAGCGTGCCTCCCAGGTGACCCGGCGTGGCACTCCCTTCATAGGAGGTGGGATACACGATAAACATTTGTCCGTTGTCTGTGCTCTGCGACGCTGCCTCACCTCGTATCCTTTCTTCCTACAGCTGTCGGAAGGCATGGCCACCCAGCAGACTCTTCACGGCCTGCAGCCCTTCACTACGTACTCCATCGGGGTGGAGGCCTGCACTTGCTTCAACTGTTGCAGCAAAGGGCCAACGGCAGAGCTGAGAACTCATCCTGCTCCACCCTCAGGACTGTCCTCTCCCCAGATCCAGACACTGTCCTCACGGACAGCTGCCTTCCAGTGGAGTCCTCCTCTGTTCCCCAATGGTGTCATTCAAAGGTAGTGGGCCAGACAGAAGGATGAATAAGCCAACATAAGACACGCATACAGACGTGCAGCTACCCAGCCCTGCCCAAGGAAGGCGTGCTTATTGAACAAATACCTATAGCGAAATAGATAAATAAACTGACTTATGTTCCCTGAAAAGTGTTTAAATCATAAAATCAGCTAACGACAGAAAGGTGAACAACCACATTGTCTTTAAATAAGAAAGACTAGGCAATGTGTTTGCGTTCATTGAAAGAGTACGCTCTTCAGGGTTCCCTGGAATTATTCATTCTATGGGCCTCGGCTGGAACATAAGAAACTTCTGTGGTAAATCAGAATTTGCCTGATCTAATTTAAAATGCCCTAAGGAACCACCGCTTGAAAAAACAAAGGAGGGATTTTACTCAAAATAATCTGGAACAAAAGATACTGTTTGTTCGGTATTTATTTGCTTGTTTGTTTGTTTGAAAAAAAGATATTCCTTCTTTTCAGCAGAGGAGAACGCTTTTATCGCTCTTCCCTGAAAAGAGACAAATCTCTTATCTCTACCAACAAGGATTGCTAGTTGCTGGCTGGACAGCAACACGTGTACACATGTGACTTTTCTTATCACTTCTCCGGTTACATCCGCCGCTCATTTCCAACGGCATTAAACTGTGTCTGAGCGCAGTTTCCCACAAATGGAAATCGGAAAGAGCTTGTAGTTCTGCGAAAACCAAACGTCTCCTCACAAGATATACCCCGTTTGAGACGAAAGTTAAACTAATCTGATTGCCTGCTCTCTCGTTCTAGCTATGAGCTTCAGCTCTACGTGGCTTGTCCCCCGGATTCAGCCACTGCGTGCACTCCCAGCCAAACAGAGACAAAGTTCGTGGGGCCAGGGCAGACAGCCAGCCTTGAGGGCCTCCAGCCTTACACCACCTACAAGCTGAGGGTGGTGGCCCACAATGAGGTGGGCAGCACGGCTTCCGAATGGATCAGCTTTGTCACCCAAAGAGAATGTGAGTAGAAGTGGCTGTGCCCCCATCAGCCAGAGAGGGAGGTAGGAGCCCTGCCACGAAAAGTAGGGCAGCTGGCCTTTGGAAAGGGTTGGGTGAGTGTTCAAGTTCCCCGAATATCGCTGAGACGTCGATGAAGATGACCATTGGGGGGAAACAAATGCCCTTTGGGTTTAATAACATAAAGATTAAGTACAAATTTAGGAAGAGTTTTCATGTAGTGGTGGGGTGAAAACCAATTTAGAGGAAATCAAACAAGGATGAACATAGACAAACGCTGGAAATTTGGGATGATATTTATTTGTTTGTCTGTTTTTTAGTTTGCCACTCCTTTTCTTTTCAAGTTACGTGGCATAATCCAGAAGGCATTTCCGGAAAGCATTGAGATACGGAAAGCACCATCAAGAAAAGCAGAAGGGCAATTCACTAGTTAATTGGGGCCTCCTTACATTTCTGTAAAATAATTCCTTTTCGGAATTTATAAGGCGTATATGTCTACTGTTTAAAAATGACAAAAATGAAAACAAGGTGCCTGGCTGGCTCAGTCAGAAGAGCAGGCGACTTCTGATCTCAGGGGTCATGAGTTTGAGCACCATGTTAGGTGTAGAGATTCCCTAAATAAATAAACATTTAAAAAATGAAAAAATACCAAAAGTATTGAGAATAAAATAAGTACTTATAGTTAGAGCCTGCTGCATCATTTGCAGGGCTCAGTGGAAAGAAAAGGTATGGTGCCCCTTGTTCAAAAGTCGGTAAAAAGTACCAATCTTCGAATGTCTGGTTTTCTTCAAATTAAATTTTGACACATGGAATTTACTACATCAAGAATGTAAATATTTTAAGTCTTTGGATACTTACTGCAAGTTGGATTTCCAGCCACACTGTGTCAAATTATAATCTCATCTTCAGTATATGGCATTGGCATTTTTTAAAGTAAGGGTTATATATTCATGAAAGGCCAATGCCTCCTACAAAGAACTTAATGTGTCTAAACAACAACACGGGAGATGTGAGCAACAGGTCACTCTTAGAGAGAACTTGCTTGTTCGTGGCATTGTTGAGGGATTTTACAAATAGTCTTCAGCACAAGACGATGAAGGAAGTGCTGTTATCTAAATTTACGGAAGACAGAACTGAAGCAGGACTGTGGACCGTGCATTACAATTCCAAGATGCCGTTCACATAGACCGGAATCTGAACTGAGGCTCTGGGAGCTGTACAATGAGGTGGCCCCAAAGTAAGGCCAGAGCTGAAGTCACCTGCCGGTTTCCACATCTAGAAAGTAGAGGTATTCCTCTGAATTCATCATCACCCCGCTCAGCTGAGTACCACTATGTTACCCTGGTCTGTCATGAAGATTTCAGACCTTCTCCTCCCTCCCCAAACCTCCCACTTCCTCCCACCCTCCCCCACTGCACACCCCTCCTGTCCTCACCCACCTCTCCCTGTGTGCTCTACAGAACTCCCTGCTTCCACACTCACCAGGAAAAGAGAGGTCACCGGTCAGTAATTTGCTCCCTTCCCACCCACCTGCAATCGGCTTCATTTCTGTCTGCAACAAGGAAGGATGGTCCTTCTCCCCGAAATAATCCCACCTCCTGTGCTTTGAATCCCACCCCCTTCCCTGCTGACCACCGGCCTCCTCTCTGCAATCTTCAGTGCACCCTGGATAGAGTCACACTTTTTTCCAGTGCCTGAGTGGTTCAGTCGGTTGAACATCCGACCCTTGATTTCGGCCCAGGTCATGATCTCATGGCCATGAGTTTGAGCCCCGCGTTGGGCTCCAAGCTGAGCCTGCTCGGGAGTCTCTTTCCCTATCTTTCTGCCCCTATCCCGCACACGCTCACTCTCCCTCAAAATAATAAAAAAAATAATAAACATTAGAGTCACAGTTGATTCTCTCCCTCATTTCCCCTCCCACACTCCTCCCTTCATAGTAAAACTTGTCTGAAGGATGCTCTCCGAGGGCTTTGCCCATTTTCCTTCTTCCCACTTACCCTTTAAAGTTCTCCAGAGTGATTTTCACCTCGTCACTTTGTGAAAATCTCTTCCTAGGTTTGCCCTTGACCTCCACAGTGATCATCTAGGGGATATTTTTTAGCAGCAGTCACTCTTACTGACTTCCGAGGAACATTCAAGGCAGTGGGACCCTCAGTCCCTTTTTAAAAAGCAGTCCCCCTGGGGCGCCTGAGTGGCTCAGTTAAGCCTCTGACTTGGTTTCTGCTCAGGTCATGATCTAGGAGTTCATGGGTTGAGCCCCATGTCAGGCTCTGTGATGACAATGTGGAGCCTGCTTTGGATTCTCTGTCTCCCTCTCTCTCTGCCCCTCCACTACTCTCTCTCTCTCTCTCTCTCTCCCAAAAAATAAATAAACATTAAAAAAAAAAACAGTCCCCCTAGTTTCCATGAGTTTCTCCTGTCCTCCTTCCTGCCTCTGTGGCTGTTCAGTGTCAGTCAGTCTGTTGGTTGATCTTACACCAACCAGGTCCCTTCCAATCTCAGTCTTAAACTTTCCTCTCTACCCTTTCCCTCCTCAGGAAGTGAGTTCATCTTCTCCCAGGCTTCAGCTCTGAAGGCCAACTCCCAAAAGGCCACCTGCTCCCCGAGTCCTTTGCTTTGAAACCCAGCCCCCCACACACCCACACCCCGCTTCCTCACCTCTGCCCAAATGCGACAGCCCCAGACACAGCTGGCATCTTTCCTGTAATCTGCTTCCCGTTCAGGCCTCACTTTCTCTACGTTACTCCAGCCCTGGGCCGCAGGTCTGAACACCCAACGTGTGTTGCTCTATGAGTGAGTGAACGCACCCAAACTTCTCGCGTTTATTGTTGCTGCCACACCATCTGCATTCTTTGTCACTTGCACCATAATCCAAAGTGCAATGATTCTCAGTAATGTCTACTGTGTAACCATAATCGTGGCATGGGGGTACAAGAACATCTGGCTCCAGGGGTCCCAAACAGAGCACATCGGGCCACCAGCCACTGACACAGTCCGGAAGCAGAGAGTCGAGGGAGGGGGTGAAACAGGAAAGGGATTTATTTCAGTGAGGCCACCACGCATTGGAAGCCTGTCTCCAAAGTGCTGAAAACACTTCCAGGCTCATGTAAGGAAAATGTGGGACAAAGGTTGGTGGGGACATGCAGGTGGCAGTACAGGTCAGGTCGACCATTGTCTTGGGGTCAGTCAAGCGAGGTCTTGCCGGCTCCGGGGGTCCTTATTGCTGGAGGGGATGGTTTGGTTCTTACCACAGGGTGCTTTGCCTCGCCTTTTGCCTGAGTTGAGAGATAAGCTGGGAAGAATTTAATCAATTAGAAAGTACAGACTGAAGTCAAAATGGAGGTAGTTGAAGTCCTCTTTCCTAGTGTGCACCCTCCTTCATCTTTCTGCCTGTTCCTCTCACTATCTGCCCTTCTCAAACCCAAAAGGAACCGTGAGAAATACTTATGCCCGACGTGAAGACACAGTAAAAGGAATTCTGGTCTACTAATAAAAAATGCTACTCTGGGGGCATCTGGGTGGCTCAGTTGGTTGAGCGTCCGACTTCGGCTCAGGTCATGATCTCACAGTTCGTGGGTTCGAGCCCCGTGTCCGGCTCTCTGCTGACAGCTCAGGGCCTGGAGCTGCTTCAGATTCTGTGTCTCCCTCTGTCTCTGACCCTCCTCCATTCATGCTGTCTCTCTCTGTCTCAAAAATAAATAAACATTAAAAAAATTAAAACAAAACGCTACTCTGTACAAGGAGAGAGACGAAACATAGTCACCACCCTTCAGAAGCGGTTCCCCTTCATAATATATCCATAAGCCCATTGTGTGTGTGTGTGTGTGTGTGTGTGTGTGTGTGTTTACTGGCCAGAAGGCCTGGCCAAAACAGCTCTGTGAGGTTTGCAGTTTTGTTAACCAATTCTCTTTTTAGTCATCGAGCTTAGTTTTGCCAGATTTTTTTTCCTTAGGCTCAAAAAAAAAAAAAAAAAAACCCACAGTGAACAGATATAAGATTTCCTTGCTGTCTTGGGGCTCCTGGGGCGCTCAGTTGGTTAAGGTCATGATTCTTGATTTCGGGTCAGGTCATGATTTTTTTTTTTTTTTAGTTTGTGCCCCACATCAGACTCTGTGCTGATAGCACACAGCAGCCTGCTTGAGATTCTCTGTCTCTCTCTGCCCCTCCCCTGCTTGCTCTCTCTCTCACACACACAATAAACATTAAAAAAAAAAAAAAAAAAAGGTTTCCTTGTTTTCTCTTCTTCCTTTACATAGAAGAAGTGACTCCAAATTGGAGTAGCACCAAGGGAAGAAAGGGCTCACTCAATCCACTTTACTGGATCCACAGACATGGAAAAATACAATAAATGGCTATCATATAAGTTTTTTTTTTTAAGTTTATTTATTTTGAGAGAGAGACAGAGAGCAGGGGAGGGGCAGAGTGAGAGGGAGAGAGAGAGAATACCAAACAAACTCCGCACCAGCAGCATTGAGCCTAATGTGGGGCTCGAACTCACAAACCGTGAGATCATGACCTGAGCTGAAACCAAGAGTCAGGTGCTCAACAGGCTGAGCCAGCCAGGCGCCTCTATCACATGGGTTTTCAAATACCATTCATGCTACTTTTAAGAGAAAAAACATGGATCAGAAATACAAATCATAAAGTACTTTGAAAGTAGTGTTTGTAATTTTATAGTAACGTGGGTCTGGAGAGGTGTTAGCAATGCATTCAGCCCCCTCTGCCTTAACTACACCTTCAGGGCAAGAACAAAGTGAGGCATAGTTTAACTGCTGGGCTTCTTGAGAGAAAATGTCTGATTGGAAGTGCTTGCCAACTTCCGTGGTGTAAATACTCCCACCGTGGCTAATTTCGATTTTCCAAGGAACACAGAGCTGGCAAGAGGTGACTAGTGGTGCCCTCCTCTGCAATATTTCCACCCTCCAGACATAATAGACATAAACCACCTCAAGAGCATAGATAATAATACAATGTAGCAAAATCACGAAGGATTTATGAACGTTGAGTGTTTATTAACTTAGTTTTAGTATCATTTATTTTAGCTTACATAATATATTTTAATAATGGTTGGGTTTAATAATCAGCTCACAAAATTCCTAAATATGTATCAGTCAGGATGAGCCAGGATGATTCAGTGCACCCATAAACTGAATTAGTAAACTGTGCTCCTTTGAATAGATGTGTATTGATTGTAACAAAACAACATGGGCTTTATGGTTAGCAGGTCTGGGTTCAGACCCTCGGCCTCTTACAAGCCACTGAGGTTAAGCAAGTAATTTGGCTTCTCTGAACCTCAGTTTCCTGACCTGAAAAATTAAGAACTCTTACAAGATTGAAGACTAAATGAGATAAAACATATCAAGTGCAGGGGGCATAGTAACTGTTCCCATTTCCTGTCTCCAAATTCATTATTCTTGGTTATTTTGATTGTTCAATCACTCTTTCCTCAGAGCTCCTATCTTTCTATTTTTATACTATTTACAAACCTTGTCTTTATCTGTGCTGTTATGATGGAGGGAAGATGTGGAAATCTTTTGAATTAAGTGGCAGAGGGAACCCACAGACAGATACAACAGTATATTCCATTGTGAAGTTTGTATTGGAAAAACATATTAAAAGAGGGTTTGAGGGGCGCCTGGGTGGCTCAGTTGGTTAAGCGGCCGACTTCAGCTCAGGTCATGATCTCACGCTCCGTGAGTTCGAGCCCCGCGTCGGGCTCTGTGCTGACAGCCCGGAGCCTGGAGCCTGTTTCAGATTCTGTGTCTCCCTCCCCCTGACCCTCCCCCGTTCATGCTCTCTCTCTGTCTCAAAAATAAATAAACGTTAAAAAAAAATTTTTTTTTAAATAAAAGAGGGTTTGAGGGGCACCTGGGTGGCTCAGTTGGTTGAGCATCCAACTCTTGATTTCTGCTTAGGTCTGGATCTCAAGGTCCATGGGATCGAGCTCTGCAGCGGGCCCTGCACTAACAGCGTGGAGCCTGCTCGGGAATTTCTTTTTCCCTGACTCTCTGCCCCTCTGTCTATCCTGTGTGTGTTTGTGTGTTTGCGTGTGTGCATGCATGCTCTCTCCTTCAAAAACAGATAAACTTAAAAAAATAAATAAATAAATAAAATAAAAGAGGTTTTGATAGCTATGGTTTTGGTATTTGCAGAAATACTTTCTTATGGCTTTATGAAAAGGTCTTGCTTTGAAAGATAAGAATCAAAGTTGTCTTTGTGGTTAAATCTTATGATCACAAAGGTATAATTATTCCTTATTTTGTTATATTTCCTAACATCAGCAACAGATGGGTTTAATTTCTAAAGAAAAAAAGGATATCCAATTTATTTCCACCACTCACTTTTTTCTTTTCTTAAAAGCCAATTTAGTATATGGATGGATCTTAATGCTGTTACAAATGTATTGATTATTTTGGAGAAAACGAGATCTCATGAAATAAATCTCTTCTGACTTGACAAGATGATATGGTAACCCTTCATTTGTTTCTGCAAAAATTATTCATTTAAAAGATGAGCCTCAGTTAAGGATTGTTTTTCCTTCGTTTTAGTAAGGAGCTGAAAAATGAAAAAAGAACATGCCTGTAAAATGCACACCAAGTTGCTTCTATATCTGATATAATACTTAGGAGACTTGAACTTGATTATATACTAATGTACTATGCTATTGATTGATTAGTCAGGCCAATGAATTATTATACTCGAATTGCTATTTGCAAGGCTTTTTAACTATCTTAGAAAACAAACTAACGGTTCAAGAAAAAGCTTTAAAAATAAATGGGTGCCAAAAGGACATAATTCACCATCTAAGCAGTTTAGTTTGGAGAAAAAAAATATATTAACTTCATCTAGTCCTTGGGGCTTTGTAGCAATAAATATTGATTTGATATGAAAAATAGCAATCTACTGTAGTTAATAGTGTTAAGGATACTTCACCCGTTAAAAGAAGGAAAATGCAACAAAATATGAGCTCCAGGCTTATGTTGGTAAGCACAACTATTGTATGTTAATAGTTTTATTTCATAAAACACTGCTTTTCATTGATTTTTTTTTGGGGGGGGGAAGCAGGTGCAACGTTGCTGAGAAAGCATCTCATACATGTTCCCATTGGTTTTCTTTTCACCCCCAATGCCAGGTTTTTTTTTAACACAGAGGAAAATATGAAGGGTTTCAGCAATGCCAATTTTGGGGGGAGGTGTTATACTTAAATATATATATATATATATATATATATATATATATATATATATGTATATATACAGGCCAGCTCAGTCAGTAGAGTGTGTGACTCTTGATCTTGGGGTTGTAAGTTTGAGCCCCACATCGGGTATAGAGATTACTTGAAAAAATAAAATTAAAAAAAAAGATACACACACACTCTGAGACAACCATTTTTAATTTTTTTTTTAAGTTTGTTTATTTCAGAAAGAGAAAGAGAGAAGGAGCTCAGAAGGGGCAGAGAGAAAAGGAAAAAGAATCCCAAGCAGGTCTGCACTGTCAGCACAGAGCCCAATGCAGGAATCGAACTCATGAACCATGAGATCATGGCCTGGGCTGAAGCCAAAAGTCAGCTGCTTAACCAACTGAGCCACCCAGGGGCCAAGCCCTGAGGTTACCATTTTTAGAATATACAACTTTCTCCCAACAGTGCCCCAGTACCGAGTGCCGTTTTTGGTGGACAGCAATTTGTCTATGGTGCGTGTAGACTGGAGTGGCTCCTTCCTTCTGAATGGCCCGCTGAAGGAGTTCGTGGTGACCGATGGAGGCCAGCGTGTATACAGTGGCTTCGACACCACCCTCTACATACCAAGGACGGCAGACAAAAGTTAGTTTCTGACTCCTATTTCGTAGGGTGTCAGGAACTCCGCTTCCCGGCTCTATGAGATATTCGGTCTGAAATGTGACCAGCAGATGCTACTCATTAAAATGTCCTGGTGGAAGTGGCCACTTCTTGAGGAAATGTTGCGGCTCCCAGAAAATAAGATTCCCCTTCCCGTTTTCTGCATGAGCGCCATTATGTGCCTTTGTGTGATGGCCCCACAAAGGGACAAGACTGCAGGACAGGCTGTGTCCACAAGACAAATGGCACCCACGGGTAGTCTGGGTTTCCTGAAATAATACACTTGCAGGGACTTCAGAGATTTTTCTTGATACATCCAAATAGAGACAGACCAGGCAATGACCATCTCCAACTCTTAGTCCTTGATTGAGGGCTTTCCTCAACCAACCTTGGTATCCATTCCTCAAACTACAACACTTTTCCTTCGAAAACTGAACTGTTTCTCCCTGTTTAATTACATGTTCTTCTCCTGTTTGATTTTTAAACTGAAATGAGAAAAAGCTTTACAGGGTACTATTTTCTAATGATCAATATGACCACAGGACCAATAGATGTAAAGCCATTTTAAGCACTCTGGATTTCTGCAACGAATTCATCAGTGGCCTTTTTGGTTCTTTAAATTTCCTTGAAAATGCTACTTACGTTGGTTAAAAGGTGCAGATACACAATGAGATCCAGGATTGCATTTAGAGTATGTGAAACTTATCCAAAGCATTTTTACAATCCAGCTCTACATTCTCCTGGTCACAGTTCTTGGTTACCTAGGCAGCCGTTGTGATAAGCAGATGAGATGACCCATGGTCGGGAGATCTGGGTTCTACTCCTGGGCAGGCCTCTACCGAACCACCTGTGTGGCCCTGTAAGAGTTGCTTCTCTCAGGTTCCTGGCTACTGAGAGAAGTATTTAGACCATTCAATTTCCTGAACTCTCCTGTTTAGAAAGAAACTTGGGATCACATAGTGCAAAGTGCACCTGTAAGTTTTACCAGAACAGGTTTAGACCAATATGAAGTATAAGATACACTGTAGTCTCCTTTACTCTTCCGATCATTCTTTTTCTTTGCTATATAACCTCTAAGCTTCTTCTTCAGTTCTGTTACTTATAAATGTATACTATTATTACGCTAATTATAGCTATTTTCTTGGTAATTTGAAAATTAGAAATAAGTGTGTATATAAGATAAAACCTCACAACTTGCGCTGGAAACCTGTTCTCAGATTTCCCGTGCTATGATATATTGCTCTTCTAAAAGTCTGCCCACTATTTGTAGGTGTTGAATGACCGAGTCTTGTATCTTTTTTCTAGCCTTCTTTCTCCAGGTCATCTGCACTACAGATGAAGGAAGTGTTAAGTCACCCGTGGTCCAATATGATACCTCCACCGGATTTGGTAAACGTTTAACTCATATTATACTTAGTATAGAACCTATTCATTTTGGGAAAGAAACAATCATATGTTTGTTTCTTGTATCCTTGTACTAATATGTTCATAGACTGCATGGAAGGAACTGTTCCACGACAATTTAAGTTCTCATGTAAATTATTTTGGCAAAGAGTTAGGGTATATAGTACTCTTTTAAAAAAAATTTTTAATGTTTATTTTTGAGAGAGAGAGAGAGCAGAGAGAGAGGGAGAGCCTGACATGGGGCTTGAACTCACAAACCATGAGATCATGACCTGCATGAAAGTCAGACACCCAATAGACTGAGCCACCCAGATGCCCCAGGTATACAGTCATCTTAAATACCAAGTCAGGGGTGCCTGGGTGTCTCGGTTAAGCGTCCAACTTCAGGTCAGGTCATGATTTCATGGTTTGTGAGTTTGAGCCTTGCATCTGGCTCTGTGCTGACAGCTCAGAGCCTAGAGTCTGCTTCGGATTCTGTGTCTCCCTCTCTCTCTGCCCCTCCCCAGATCATGTCTCTCTCTCTTAAAAATAAACATTAAAACATTTAAAAAATATACCAAGTCATTGAATTGTAGACACAGAGATATGACTAAATTCTCTCCTAGTCACAAATGCTCTCTCAATAAAGAGCTATATGACTTTGTTAAAAAAAAAAAAAGTGATTTATAGAGGACGTCAGAAAAAAGAGATCAGAGGAAGAGAAAATACTCTAATGCCAATTTGTGTTGATCATAGTGATAATATTGCAGATTCAGAGCCTAAAATGGTGAATTTGAGAGATTTTTCTCTTGCATTCTCTGTAAAAGATGATGATTGATTGCCATTACCAAGTAATTTAGCTGAAGAGATGAAATTGTAATTTTTATGGAGCATCTTTTAAATTGACTTCTACCCACAATCTTTGAATCTAACACATGCAATACTTTATAATTTCAAAGGGCGAGTTAGAGAAATGCCAGATTTTTTTTCCATTTGAACAGAATTGGGACTGATACCCTATTTTAAATTCCAGTAACTAATGTTATATCAAATTGGTATGCATGCGTAGGTTTTTTTTAAATACAAAGGTCCAAAAATTCTGAAACACAGGTAAATATATATATTGTTATCAAGGATAATTTCAACTGCTAAAAAAAAAACAAAAAACAAAAACAAATAGGATTCTCTATTTCCAGACTTCATGTGTCTGGATGCCATGTGAAATTTTTTACAACACCTAACGGTCCCTTCCACAAAGTTCATCTCATTTCATGCCATAGCAGCCGTGGGATAGACCTCATTCGGTATTCTTTTAGCAACTCTAATGTGTCCACAAGTGAAGTGCACCACTGGAGTCCTAAGGGACACCAGAACTCACCCAAGAACACCCCGCAAGCTCCCAGCTGAGAATCTGAACGTGGTTTTTCTGTTGACTCCTGGCCCCATCCTTTCTCTTTAGCAGTGGTTCTCAAATGTAAGTGTGCGCTCGGATCGTCTCAGTGTGCTTGCTTATTATATAGTTTCCCAGGCCCCCAGCAGAGATTCAGAGTCAGTAGGGCTCAGGAGTCTGCTCTTTCAACAAGCCCTGCCCATAACATTGTGTGTCAACTGCCATCAGATTTGAAAAATTAAAAACTAAATAAAAATAGGGGCGCCTGCGTGGCTCAGTCGGTTGAGCGTCTGACTTCGGCTCAGGTCACGATATCGCAGCTCGTGAGTTAGAGCCCCGCGTCGGGCTCTGTGCTGACAGCTGGCAGCCAGGAGCTTGCTTCAAATTCTGTGTCTCCCTCTCTCTGCCCCTCCCCTGCTTGCACTCTGGCTCTCCCCCTCTGAAAAATAAACACTAAAAAAAATTTTTTAATAGATATAAACAAGCCCCACCCAATGATTCTGATGTAAGGCATTAGGATCACAAGTTGAATAAAAACCACATAACCTAGATTGACCCACCTCTAAATCCAGCCAGTCTGGTCTCCTAGGTCAGTGGGAAGTATCCTTCCACGGGAGGAATGACCTCTGACGCTAGTTCTGGTTTGGGATTTTCTTTGAAGTTCAGGCTCAGCCTCTGGAGTCCCCTATCCCAACCTTGAAGCTCCCACTTGGGTGGCGTCCCTTAAAATTAAAGGGACTTTGAAAAGAAAAAAAGAGAAGGGATAAAGATACATGGTCCTGATTTTACCTGATTGTAAGCTCTCCACAAACAGGGGAAACCTGTATTTGGTTCCTGAATACAAAGTGAGGTTTCCACTGATGAGAGAAGGAACACTGAAGACCTGAGAAGATGTGGAAAATTCCAAGATGTATTGTCCACCTAATTTCCATAGTCAGTTTTAATTTTATGATGTAACTTTTAAAATGTTCCTGTTCCCTTGCCTGAGGCAGCCTTGAAGCATGAAAGTCTCCCAATCCTCATTTCCGTCCTCCTGATCTGAGAGCTGTTTTCTTTTTGAGACTTCCCTCAGGCAGGCTGCCCTACCTTCCCTGGTGTCCTCCCAAGCAAGGGGTCCACCGGGCCCATCAGATCGGTTTCTGGAGTTACAACCCTGTGCCACCCAGAGGAAATTCAACCCTTCCAGTGAATAACCAAGGTTGTTTGGGGGTGGGGGGGGGGGGGGGGATGGGTTTGTTTTCTTCGTCCAAATAACACACCTGGATTCCTAATTAGAGGTATTCCTGCCTGCCGGAACTTGGCAGAGCTTTGACCCCAACCCTTCATTTTAGAGATGGGGAAGCTGAGGCGCAGAGAGGCAGAGCGAGGTTTTTAACCTCAGAGCTATGAGAAGTCGAGTCAGGGTTAGCAAAGTAGGGTTGCTCCTCTTACGGAGCTTGAAATGTAGTCTTAGTCACCTTCTCGCCCTCTCTTAAACCCTCCTACTCCAATTCTGAAGCCCCCTCTCCACTCCCTTCCACTGAAAATGTGGGTTTTAAGTGTCCCACAGGCCCAGCCAGTCCTTGGGGTTGTGGAAAGGGGGAGTTTGTCCAAGGAGTAAAGACGCACTCGTGACTGTGTCCGTTGGCATGCCCTCCTCCTGGCTGCAGGCCTTTGCTTTGGAAGAGCAGCTCCCTGGCTCCCAGCTGCACACCAGCCTGCACGTCTGCAGCCCGGCCCCGGAGCCCAGCTCCAGGGTTCGCTGCTTGGGCTACATCAAATTGAACACAACCAGAGGACGTGTTGGAAACAAAGAATTGTGTTGTTGTTGTTACAAGAAAGGAGACAGGGAGATCGCTCTGTCTCCCCAGGGGGTTAGTGCAGGAAGCGTTTACTGAGTATATTAAGGGGTGGGGACAGGGAGCTTACAGAGGCATTTTTGGTTCAATTGAACGTGCCTACCATGTCAACATGCCAGGGCAAATACGGTGCGTTCAAAAAATGGCAGAAAACACCCACAGGAGGAGCTCTTGGTATTATAATGAGCTAAAGATAACTTCGAGAAGACTCCGGGGGCTTCTGGCCTAGGTCCTCATCCAGTCCTGCTCAAAGCTGCTCACGTCAAGGGCTGTCAGCACCTAGAGAGGGGCTCTCCGGCAAAACACCCAGTTGGCTGTTTCCTGGGCCGGGGCTGTTCGTTCTGCAAAACAAAACACATTTCTTCCCCGCTTTCGTCCCTCTCCTCCTCCTTTCTGCCCACCGTGTTCGGCCCTTTGGAGAGGGGCTCTGACACCCACCGCCGCTCCGTGGGTTTGACTTCGCCGCTTCACGCTGCCCTGCAGCGTCCCCCATGAGCCCTTCTCTTGTCTGGCCCGGCTCATCCCAGCTTCCCCCACACCCCCAGACTTGATAGTCGTGGGACTCCCCAGCCCTCGTCCTGTAAGGCACAGGGCCGATGAGTGCTCCGTAAATACGAGCTCCCGTGATTAGCCTCACGTGCAGGGCATCACACGCACTGGACTGTCCCCCGTACGCAGAAGTCAAGCGTGAGTGGTCCTATTGCCAAAGGACCTCTTCCCAGGGGAGGCTCTGAGGGCACTTGAGTGGCGACTCGCAGACCCTGACAAGGTCACAGAGAGGCCAGGGTGCCAGAAATATAAAGACAACAAGATAGCAAGCACAGGCTGTTTCCATCACAATAGAAAGTAGGATCTAATGTTTCAAATCCGGTTTGCACAGAACTTCTCAGGCACCGGGCTGTTGCATGAAGTGAGGGGACCCCGGATCTCCTCGGCACTGACTGTGTGTCCAGTAGGGTCTCTGCAGCAGTGGTCAGGCTGGCCCCTCACCAGAATCCGTCGCCCAGGAAAACACTTGGCTCTCAGGGCCCACGGCGGTGAAGCAGGCATTCCTCAAGGTTACTTGGTAACCCCTTTTAAAAGCCCCCTCCTCCTCCCCTTCCCCCTGTCTCTCCCAGGAAACTTGCAAAGGCAGCAGTGATTTCTAGCCTGAGGAGTGTCGGCGAGGTCTCCTGAGGGCCGTAAGCCTGCCCCTGAAGACGCACGGCACCGGTTCCCGGCCTGAACACAAGTACAAACCAGCACCATGAGACAAACTGCTTTAAACTCCTTTCCAATTTACTACCAAACGACAGGGCAAGGGATCACAAAATTGCCTTCTGAAATAACATCTCCCTTTTCTGCCCCTGGGTTTTGCAGGCCTGGTTCTGACAACTCCTGGAGAAAAGAGAGGATCGGGGAGGAAAAACACCGAGTTCTACAGCCAGTTATGGTTCATCGTGTTAATGGCAATGCTGGGCTTGGTCTTGTTGGCCATTTTTCTGTCTCTGATACTACAAAGAAAAATCCACAAAGAACCATATATCAGAGAGAGACCTCCCTTAGTACCTCTTCAGAAGAGAATGTCTCCACTGAGTGTCTATCCACCGGGGGAAACCCATGGGGTAGGTCTCTGAAGGCGGGCCCCATTTCCCTCTCCCTGGGCTTGTGCGTTTATGTAAAGGGAAATGTCTCCAGAGTCATAATAACAAGGGACTAGATGACAGTTATGTTTGACAAAATATGGGGACCACGGGAGGCCAATAGTGACCTTATTAAAAGAGGCCCCCAGAGCTTTCTTGTCCCTTCCTCCATGTGAGGACACAGCAAGAAGACCAGACCCCCACCTGTGAACCAGAAAGCAGGCACCTGACAGACACTCAATCTGCCAGCACCTTGATCTTGGACTTCCCAGCCTCCAGAACTTGAGAAATAATTTCTGTTGTTTAGAAGCCACCCAGTCTATGAGATTCTATTAAAGCAGCCCGAGTGGATGAAGACACCTGGGAAAGCTTCTTAAAATGCCATTGCCTGGGCCTTCTCCCAGAAAGTCTGATTTCATCACTTTTGGGTGGGGCCTGGGGATTGGTAATCTCCTTTTTTAACTCCAAAAGTGATTCTAAGGTGCAGCCAGGGATGAATATTTCTGTTCTAACGTTGTCAATCAGGGGATGGTGGAGAAGGGTGGTATGTTGAAATCAACGGGGGAATTTACAGATTATATAACTGTGCCACTTGTGGGGATTAGAAATAAACAGGGGGTCTAGGGAGAGAGTAAAGTGCTCGCAGTGCTCAGTTTGTCCCCTGGCTGTGACACTCTGGGCCACCGAGAATGGATGGCTCCTCAGAGCTCCCGACCACCCAGTCCCAAGATAGGAGGTCAGAGGTCTAGGGGGTGAGTCACACAAATGGTGGTGCAGGGAGATCGAGGCCCAGAGCACTCGCTGAAGGGGGAAACGTGACTGACTCTGAAGGTCCCCTCTGCGGTGTGGGGCTGTGTCTACTCGGAGGAGGAAAGACTGCAAGTTCTAACTCCCACCAGGCACCAGTCTTTTCTCCAAGCCATGTGTCCAAAGGGCTGCCTCTGCCTGAGAAATCACCTTCGCTGCAGTTTGCACAAAGGTTCCACATGAGCTAGTAGCCACCCTGTGCAGCTAAAACTGTGATTACCAGTTCCAGTGTGGGCGGAGTTTCCCACAGCAAGCAATTCTCTGACACCTGGTGGGTGTCCTACAATTCAACTCAGTTCTGACACTACCTACGGGGAGAGATGGCGTCAGAGGTATTTCATGAGGTAAGGGTTCAGTTCCACAGGACGGTCCCCTCTCCCCAGCTGCAGACACCGGGTCACAAGTCCAGGCTGTCACCCGGGGTTCTGACAGACCCTACGGGTCTGAGTAACGGGTTAGAGTTTCCAGTGACCCCTCCTGGGGTTCAGTTCATTTGCTAGCGCGGTTCACAGAACTCAGGGAAACATTTTGCTTATTGGATCGCCAGTTTATTATAAAAGGAGAGAACCCAGGAACAGGCAGATGGAAGAGATGGATAGGACAGAGTGTAATGGAGGCTTTATCACTTAGCTGCGCTTGGTCAACACTGGCCATTGGCTACTGATTCAACCTCCAGTCTCTCCCCTCCTTGGAGGTGGGGGGTGAGCTGAGGTTGAGCGGGGACCGAAATTTCCACACCCTTATCACAGGGTTGGTTCTACTGATAACCAGCCCCCAACTTTAGGTAGTTCCCTGGAAAATCACCTCATTAGCATGACAAAAGACACCTTTGTGGCTCTCATCTCTTAGGAAATTCCAAGGGTTTCAGTAGTCCTGTGCCAGAAATTGGGCTGAAGGCCAAATATATATTTATTATAAATCACAGTATCACAGCGGCACCAAATTATGCACAGAAGCCTGATCAAACTGCTTGAGTTCTAACACTTCAAACAATAGAGGAAAGTCAACCAAAGAGCATTGTGTTCCATCCAGATCTCTTCATTTGTGCAGGACACAGCCACGAACAGTGTCGAAGGCACTGACAAAGGTGTATCGTGATGCCCAAGTAGTGAAAATGGGGGGCACAGAGGGGGAGTCACCCCTCTGATGCCCATGGTTTGCGTGTGGGGTGGGGAGCAGCCAGGGGACAGTGACTTGGTGGTGGAGAAGTGGAGACAATGTCTCCCATGGCCTGGGCCTCAGCTCTCACCAACCACACCTCATCCCCCTCTCCTTGCTCTCCGGCCCTCCAGCCTCCTTCTTCCCCGAGCACATCAAGCTCCTCTGGCTGGGCCATCGCTCCTGCTCTCCTCTTGGGTGGCTCACACTCTCACTTCATTCAGGTCTCTGCAGAGATGTCACCTCCCCTCCGTGAGAGATAGAATTCCCTGGCTTCTTGTCCACTAGTCCTTTTCCAGACAGCCATCACATGACACGGTGGCAGACATGCTTGTCCGACTCCTCAAATAGAATGGAAGCTCCCCGAGGGCAAGGATTTTGTGGGCCGTTTACTGCTGCACCTCAACACCCAGAACAGTGCCTCGCATCAAATATTTGTGAAATGAATGAACATTGAGTGGCCAGTTCAAACCATCAGCCATTCGCTTATGTTCAGGGTATAGTCATGAGAAGATTCTCCCTGAAGAGCAGACACTCTGAAGTTTGCCCTTGTTGAAGAGTAACTTTCTCTCTCTGAGGAAGCCGTGTTCTTCTGTTTATTTTTTAATGGTTATTTATTTTGAGAGACACAGAGAGAGAGAGAGCATGAGCAGGGAAGGGGCAGAGAGAGAGACAGAGATACAAGAATCCGGAGCAGGCTCCAGGCTCTGAACTGTCAGCACAGAGCCTGACACAGGGCTCAAACTCACAAGCCATGAGATCATGACCTGAACCGAAGTCAGACACTTAAGTGACGGTGCCACCCAGGTGCCCCATGGAAACCATGTTCTTAGACAAAAGATGTTCCCCCACTTCTGGAATTCAGAAGTGCATGGAAAGGCCAAGAAGACCTGAGACATATCTAGCCTGGCAACATCAGCTAAATCAACCCTGGGGTATACAGAGTGCATGGAGAACGTGGGAGGAAATTTCCAGAGCTCTGAGGGTACATCTACTCTGTAACATGAAGTGTGCTTCCAGGAAAACCTACCGCATATCATTAGTGTCTGTAACTCGTTTCAGGGGTCAAGTCTCCTGTCTCTTGACCCATATCCTACAGGCAGGCATCAGTGTCTCATAATCCTTGCCGAGGAGGAATCGAGTTTTGCCCAGTTGGCTAACTGAGGGGTCAAGAAGCAATCACATCATTCCAAATGGAAGGTACTCTGGATGGCACCATTGCTCATGGTCCTCTCGAGTCTTGTCAAGCTTTGTTTTGTCAAAGTGAGGCCCGTGGACTATCAGTATCAGCATCACATAGGAGCAGGACCTGAACCTCGCAAGGAAGAAACCAAAGAATCTGCCATTCCAACCAGCACTCGGGAAGTTGGACACACAATACTCTGAGAATAGCCATAAACGAATTAAAAATGTAATACATATAATACAATTCCCGTAAGCAGTGGGTGCAGTCCTATAACCAAGAAAAACAGGTGGGACACATTGCATGATTGCACTTACGTGAGGTATCTAAAATAGTCCAATTCACGGAAGCAAAATAGAGTGACTGCCAGGCTGGGGGAGGAGGAAATGGGGAACCGCTAATTAGCAGGCAAAAAATGTCAGTGATGCAAGGTGAAGAAGTTCTGGAGATGCACTGTACAACATTGTACCTAATAACAATGCTGTATTGTCACCCAGTCTGTTAAGAGAGATCTCGTATTAGTGTACTTACCACAGTAAGAAACAAAACACAAAACACAAAAGAGGTAAGGGGTGCTGATTAGCCCTTACAGTTCCTGCCAAACCCAAGCCAAGCTGCTTCTGAGGCCAGATGTCCACTGGGACAGGCAGACAAAAGAGTGGAAACACCCTACTCTCATATACCCCTTACCGTCAGGGGAAAGCAGAGTGGCTCCCAACTGGTTACTTTTGCGAAGTGGCCAAGCGAGGTGTGAGGAGAGGCAGGGGTGGTGGGGACTGGCTGGCTGCTAGGGGCTCGGGGCTCCCACATTGGCTCTTCAGCATTGAGGGTATCAGTCACAGGGCCCAGAGGGTTAGCAGAAGTGGAATCTGGAGTGTCCCACAGCCCTGGGCAGTGTTCCCGGAACCCACTGTATCCTAAGTTAATCCTACCCGGGTAATAACCGGGTACTTGCAGGCCTCCTTCTGTTGCTTTTAAAAAACATTTTTGAACATAAGCTGGTGTCACGAAGTTGGGCACATAGAAGAATATTAGTGAAGGTTAACCACACTAAAGAGAGGATAATTTGCATTATTAGAACCAAATAAAGAGCCGGTGTTGTTATCTATGGGCCCCAGAATAAATGGGTAAGATTCTGAACAGGATCAAGCTGGAGTTACCTGCTCAGGGTCTCAGATCCACCTGTACACTTGGGTAGCTCGATGAGAGCTACCCCTGAAACACACACACACACACACACACACACACACACACACACACACGACAAGCTCCTATCCCGGGCACTCCTGTCCTCTGAATAGGTAAGAAACCTTTTGACACAAGACACATACTGGCAAAGGATGTTAGGCTCCAATCTGACTTCACAGAGGAGACGGGGACAGAGATACCAGGGAATGAGAGAGGCTTTTATGATTTGTTAACATTTTCAAGACCACATAGCATAAAGTATAGCTAAGTTTAAGTGCAGGTTTGACTTACAGTTTACTTACTTGCCTGAAGATCCTCTCATGCTCTGCAACCCTAAACAAATAACTCCAGTAGAACTCACTTGAAACACTAAGCCATTGCGTTCCACTCACCATGCAATTTTAATGGCAGAAAAGAAATACACACACACACACACACACACACACACACACCCTGAGATGCATCTCAGAATGATTATATGATTATGTCATTGTTGGAGAAACACAAAGAATTTGTTTGATGGTAATTTTGTTTGTTCTAAACGCTGACTGATGCCTCCCTCTCTGTTCTCAGTTTGACTCTGTGGCTGATATATCTGATGTGTCAAGCAATGTTACCCTAAAAAGTTACACCATGCACTTGGAGGTACCTCGTGTGCTGCGTGAATGCATGATCTTGTGCATGATGCGTTGACTACACACACAATGAAAAGCAGGAACATTTCATTGATTGGAACAGCTAAATCAAACCTCAGATGTTTAGAGCAGCTAGATTTTCTTATGGCACATTCTAGGTTCTAATCACATAGTGCCTTTGTGTTTCTGATGTTAATACCAGACCTGATTTATTAATTTTTTAAATCATATTTTTTTAATGTTTACTTACTTTTGAGAGAGTTATAGGGTGCAAGTGGGAAAGAGGCAGAGAGAAGAGACAGAATCCGAAGTAGGCTCCAGGCTCTGTCAGCACCGACTCAGACACTTAACCAAGTGAGCCACACAGGTGCCTGGTGACTTATTAATTACTAAATTTTTTTAATGTTTATTTTTTTAGAAAGAGAGAGTGGGGAGGGGCAGAGAGAAGGGGGACAGAGGATCCGAAGTGGGCTCTGCGCTGACTGCAGAGAGCCCAATGCAGGGCTCGACCTCACGAACCGTGAGAGCATGACCTGAGCCGAAGTTGGATGCCTAACTGACTGAGCCACCCGGGCGCCCCACAGACCTATTTTGATGGCTGAGTCTTATAACAAATAGAACAATATGAATGAGAAGAGAGGGTGGGGAGAGTCCATTTTCCTACACAAATCCAGGGATTTTAAAATATAATCCAACTGTGTTCACTTGGCAGCCATAAGAGACCATTGTTAACTTTGCTCTGGGAAGAGCGGTGATCTCAAGACACAGGCTCAGTGGTGACACTCACGAAGGGATTACTTTGTTAACCGAACCTCTATCTCCTTCACCTCACCACTTTGCAATGCAGCCCGCCCTTGTCTCCAGGACAAAAGCCAAAGCGTTAGCGCATACATTCTGTAGGTGCTAAGAACACTGATGTCTAATACGACTATTAGTTTATCATCTCACCCTTACCAAAAACCCAGGGTCCATGGTATTCCAGACAAGCTGTTCCGTAGGAGGAAATGGAATGTTCCCTTCATTGACGATGTGTGACACACATTTTCCGTCCCATTGCAAATCCATTTTCTTTAGACAGTAATCACCAACAGCAACTTTCTTTTCAGGGATTAGCTGATACCAAAATTCCCCGGTCTGGGACACCCATCAGTATCAGGAGCAACCGCAGCATATCCGTACTTCGGATCCCAAGTCAGAGCCAAATAAGCCAAACTTATTCCCAAGGCTCTCTCCACCGCAGTGTCAGCCAACTCATGGACTTTCAGGACAAGAAAGTCTTGATCGATGACTCATTGTGGGAAACCATCATGGGCCACAATAGTGGATTGGTGAGTGGGTTTCCTTATCCAGAGCCTTTGATCAACCTCCCGAAAGAACATTGGTAAATGGATGGCATGGAGCGTCCTGTCCTCATTGAATGCTGCCTCCCAGCACTTTGCATCTCTCCGACCATTTGCTCAAGTATTTTATAATGACCTACTTATTAGTGTTAACTAAAATTGTTTGATGAGCAGGGTAGAAACTTTGTCTCATTCTTTTTGCAAACATCAGATGCTCAAAAAAATGAATTCATCAAGTAGGTGGAGAGACAAACAGGCTATAGTCTATTACCTTGGGCAGAAGGCGACTGGGAACATTGGAACTGGTCTACAAGAGAAACAACCAAAAAAAAAAAAAGTGCATCACCTTTTTCCTTTGGGTTTATGGTTAGAGGAGAAAATCTTTCTTTCAATAGGCTCAATGGTTCTTTTCCAAGAAACTCAGAAAATCATGATAAATAAAGGTATTACTGTTTATGAACTTCATCTTTCATAATTTCAGTCCAGTGGATACAAATAACTGACTCTTGGAAAGTTAACCTCATTAATATCTAATATTTTGTATAAGTCCCTAGTGGCTGAAATGGCTAAAACCCTATAGTTTTTACCAACAATCAACCTTCTGCATTATGCCGACTACCTAGACAACTGCTGGAGAACTGTTCCTTTGGGGTAGTTAGCTAGGAAAGATCGCCAGCTAAGAACTCACCTGCTCTGCAGAGCAGACTGATTCACTTCCATGTCTTCCAACCGTCTATTTCTGCCTTTAGAGACTTCCTCTCATCTAAGTACTCAATTTTCCTTCGCTGAAAAGTTGAGGACTTCCATGAAGACTTTCTTAACTAATGGCAAGGAATAGGGCAAGTTTCCTGGTTCCAGGTTCTAATCACAATGAAAAATGCACAGTGTTGGCTTGTTCAGGACAATGATCTACAATGTGCATTTAAAATTGTGGGCCTGCTTGACATCGTTATGACTCTTGAATTCCATGATTCCATTCCAGATCTAAAGTTTCTAAATGGCAGGAATAATTACATCGGGCTGAAACCTAAAGAATTGTTAATTGATCATATCTGACATGGAAAAGGACAAGTTTATAGGGGACAACATAACATATAGAGGGCTAAGATGCATGTGTGCCCTTACCTAAGGATACATAGTGGTTTTTCGATGGAATTGGGATCTTAAAACCATCATTTGGTTACAGAAGCCCCATTCTTCACTCTTATGCTCTATTGCCAGTTTTGCTTGCTTTTGACAGTACTAGCAATAGACAATATGCAAAGCAATTTAATGAAAGTTTTCGAAGATGCAAAACCTGGAAAATAATCTGTTCGTTATAACCTTACAAACAATATTACTAGCCCTATTCAATAAATACAAAATACAGTAAGAGAGTGGGAAGCACAATAGCATGCATTCTGTCTCTTCTGCTTACAGTTTGAATCAAATCTTTTTTTTTAATGTTTGTTTATTTTTGAGAGAGAGAGAGAGAGAGAGCATGACCGAGAGAGGGGCAGAGAGAGAGGGAGTCACAGAATCTGAAGGAGGCTCCAGGTTCTGAGCACAGAGCCCGACGTGAGGCTCGAACTCACAAGCCATGAGATCGTGACCTGAGTTAAAGTCGGACGTTTAACCAACTGAGCCACCCAGATACCCCTGAACCAAATCTTAAGTATATAAATGTATATACATATGTGTGTGTGTGTGTGGATGTGTGTATAACATCCATGAATATAAATATAAAATAAAATATAATCTCCTCACTTGACAGATTAGGAAACTGAGGCTTAGAAAGTTAAAATACGGCACTTAACACTCAAATGACATTTTGGATTAGTCCGTAGTTCATGTGTACATGTGATCCTTTCAATTAGGTAAACTTAAGGCAGGACAATCTCAAACCATGCCTTAAGGATTTGAGCATAATACTAGCCTTTAACAAAATACTTACAGAGTACTTTTTATACTAAATTGATACCACTATCAATCAATGGCAAATACTACTGATAGCGAATGTCCTAACTCTGATGACTGGCTTATTTTTCAGTATGTGGATGAAGAGGACCTGATGAATGCCATCAAGGGTTTCAGCTCTGTGACTAAGGAACACACCACGTTCACCGACACCCACCTGTGAAGGATGGAAACTTGCAAGACATAAAGCTGAAAGGCGGGCCCCGTGCCCCGTCCCCGCCCCCGCTGGGTTATCACAGACAGACGCACCGTATATGCCAGAAAGAGTCATTGCTAGTTATTCTGTAATCCTTTAGGAAACCAAACAAAAACAAGGCTTGTTTTTGAAATTGTTCTTCTGTGATAGAGGTCTGTTTTTCAGGTGGTCTGAAATAAGGGGTACCACCGATATGAAAAAACTTACTTTGCTCTACTTACTTTGAGGAAGCTAAACGAGCCTGTGATTTTCACTTGGCCCAGACAGTGACTCCATTGGTTAAGTGGATAATCAGGGACAATTTCAAATCGGCCCACGGTGGTTACAAGTGAGAAACTAAGCAGTTCTTCTGAGAGGACGTCACTGCTGCTCCTTTCAATCCTTTATTCCCATGAAGTGACACGATCCTGGAAGAAACAGCAATTCTAATGATCACAGCTACAAAATAAAATCCCAGTTTCAGGCCAAGCTGAATCAGTTAGAGAAAAACAGACTGCAGTGGTGGATACACACTGAGTGGAAGGTTCAATGTAATTACAGTGTTTAATAAGTACTCACCAAACTTAGTTTTTTTTTTAAAAAGTACACACCAAATTTTGGCAGAGCACCACATAAACTTACAAATCTGTTCTTGATTTATGAATCTTCTGAAAGTCTAAGGACTAAAGAACTATTTCCCACATATTTTATATAGTTTTGAAACTCCAATCAATACTTTCCATAAAATTCTGTCAATTGCATCCCCAGGCATACTGACATCGTCAGCGGTGCACCTTTCACATGGAAACCACTGTTCTATTTGCAACATTTAATTAGCCTGTAGAATTTAAAAAGAAGTTTTGTGCTCCTCCCAGCTTTGGAAGTGTTTCACTTAACATTTGTATGTAAACACAAGATGATACATGAGCATATATGTCATATGTATATACGCGTATGTGTCTATTACTCGGTACTATAGCCCTTCATTTCAGAGAACTATTTTAGCCCTAGAATCACTAAGAGCAGATGATATTCCCCAGTACCAATTGCCATGGGTCAACAGTTTCTGGCATCTGCTCTAGTTGGAGTACGAAGTCATTGGTGAAAGTCCTAGACCAAGAAACATTTTTTTCCAAGTCATCAACATTAAATTAAAGGTATTTGTTCTTCATGGAACACACTAAAAAATACTGTCTTTCTTATTCTTAAAAGGGCTATGTAATGATTCCGGAAAGTTATTTTGTGTCTATAGGTCGCATACACAATTGTCAGACAATATTTTGTGAGTTAATCCAGAGGTAGGTGGATTTTCCCAAGGCTAAAGTGGCAAAAATTTATAACTTAAGGGATACCCTTGTTCTGCCTCAAAACAAGTCAGATTGTGGACTTTGGGGGTACTGAGGCTTAACTCAGTCTGTGGAAGAACAGAGCCTCAGACTGACCAACTCCTGACAAATCTCGCCAACTCTAAGTGTCAAAAGCACAGGCCAGTGTTAAACAGCACTTCTGCTCCCTCGTGAGAACTACTGTAAGCAGACAAATCTGCAACAATTGTGCACCCTTGCAGTGGATGTACAAATTATAAGATTCTTTTCTTTAACCTTTTTTTTTTTTTTTTTTTAACTTTCTAAAATGGAAACACAGGATTGGCTAGTTTACTGGTTTTAATTGCATTTGATGATTCCGGGTCAAGTGGTTGTTTAAAGCTGGCCCAAGTGAGCCTCAACCAAGGTTGAGTTTCTGATCACATGAGCTACTTCAGGTACATAGGGAAGAAGAGCTCTTCCCCAGTTGTGAACTTGCACTCTATCCTTGGTCTACTCTTCTGCAAATATAATTTGGTGGATTTACATTGAGCTCTTCCCCATTTTTGAAAAATTAACCAGATACCTTTATCACAGTTTAAAATTCGACACGAATAGAGAACTGCAGGGGATTTTTATATTAAATCATTATCCATTTAATCTAATTAGACATTTGGCTATTACATGAATTCATTTAGCTGAAACATTTACATTTTGATCCCATAGCTCGGAATGGACAGAGGCCTGTATGGCTCCCACCAAGAACACTGCCCCCTGCAACATTCTAAACCTTACTTTTACGTTGTTCGGAGAAGCAGCCCAAGATTTTGTTATTTTAAGGCGTATTGTGGGCCAACTTTCATTTCACAGTGTAGACTCATCCGTAGAGATTGATTCAATTGTCTGCCATGAGGCTAAGGCATCAGTATTTTTAATGTTTTTGAGAGAGAGGCAGAGCGCAGGGCGGGGAGCAGCTGCAGAGAGAGAAGGAGACAGAATCTGAAACAGGCTCCATCCAGGCTCTGAGATGTCAGCACAAGAGCCTGACGCGGGGCTGGAACCCGTGAATTGCGAGATCATGAGCTGAGCCGAAATTAGTTGCTTAAACTGAGCCACCCCTGAGGCATCAGTACTTTTAAAAGCTTTCCAGTCTTCTAGTTTGAAAGCCAGTGATGTAAAGCCACCTGGAAGAACTCATGCAGCTGGCGCTATGCACAGGGACTATATTCCTTGGCACACCGTTTCTCCTTTAGAGCGAACAATGACCAGTTCTTTATGGATCCCTTTAAATAGGTTCTAAATCTCCTGAACTCAGGTCTTACCACTAGTACAGGCCACATTCTCGGGTTCAGAACTACGGTTATTCCTAATACTCTTTGATAAGAGTCTGTAGCTGTATTTATAAGCTCTATTAAAAATTGTATTTATAGATGATCTGTTGTCATTTCCACTAAATGGAAAACCTAAATATGTCAGTGTATCTTATGCTGATCCAAAAATCATGTTAACATCAATATAATTCAACTTGAACAACCTGTAAATAAAACATAGGCCAAATGGAATAATTCGGTGATAAGGAACTTAATTGTATCACGAGTAGTTTATTTCCATCGCACAGATATCATGTAAACTTGTCTAAAAGTTGGTTTGTTTAATTTTAAAAAGTAAACCAAGTTTATTAGTGAAAAAAACCACTCTAACAGCTCTGAGTTATTATTTACAACTAACACATAAATAACAATTATAAAGCTGAACCCATTTAAGAAAACAGGATGCTCCGGATAATCTCAACTCCTGATTGTACATAAGAATCAACTGTGGTACTTTTCCCAAAGCAAGAGTCCCCCCACCAGATTGGAGGGAGGCCTGGGCAGGTGTGCACGTATAACCTGAGGTCATCCTGGTGTATAAGCCTAGATGAGAAAGCCAGACAAGACCACAGGCTCCTGAAACAGGCAGCACGGGTTCAAAGTTGGCTCAGTAGCTCACAAGCTTTGTGGCAAAGTTATTTCTCCTCAGTGGTCTCCTCTACGAAATGAGGACAGCAATACCTACCCAACCGGTATGATGGCACTTCTGAGTACTGCTTTGAAGTACAGAATTACTTGAAATACTCTCATCATGAGAATTAGAATTGTTCTCATTTGTCATTGAACACAAAGTATATAGATTCATCTCAATTTTTTTTTTCCTTTGGGTCACAAAAACCATAATGAGGTAGGTACAAGGAAAACACGCATAGCAGGGATCATCTGCTCAAGGTCACAAAGTGTCAGAATAGACTCAAAACCCATGCCCTAACATGAAGGTTCAAATTCCCGTAAGTGAAAGAGATCAAAAACATGTGACTCATAGTATACTGCAACCCGTGGTATAGTGAGTTGCCTATTTATGGGATTTTACTATAGAATAGTCTCCCCTACCCGCCCCCCTCGGCCTTTTTTAAAATTTTTAACATTTATTTATTTTTGAGAGACACAGCATGAGCAGGAGAGGGGCAGAGAGAGAGGGAGACACAGAATCTGAAGCAGGCTCCGGGCTCTGAGCTCTCAGCAGAGCCTGACATGGGCCTCGAGCTCACAAACTGCAAGATCACGACCTGAGCTGGAGTCAGATGCTTAATGGACTGAGCCACCCAGGCGCCCCCACCCCCGGCCTTTTATTAATGGAAAAGGCTGGGTAAATCATCAAAAATTTTTCTTTCATTTTCTCACTTGCCCCCACAACTTTTACAGGACAGTGATAATGAGAAAGAAGGGTATGGAGAGAATTACAAATCCTGGGTAATATGGAAATTATGCTCGGCCAAACATTTTCCCTCCACGATAACGTACATTAGCTTCCACCATGTTCCCTCCCCCTTTCTTACTGCAGGAAGAAGACATGAACAACCACATGCAGGTGTACTTCAAACAGGCCTTCTATTCCCTAAATAACCAAGAACGCAGTCTTATTTAATCGTTTTTATTAGACTTAATTGATAAATAAATACAAGAAAACTGTTGTGAAACCACGAGCAATAAACTTTAAAGAATTTATTTCAGCTTCACTCACTTGTATTTCTTGGAATGGGAATATATACATTATTCATCAATAAATGCTTAATGCTTTAAATTTACAATTACCCTATTTGCAGAAACTTGAAAATGATTCCAATTAAAAGAAAAAAGTACAAAAATTTGTCTTTTGTTCTTACAATTCAAAGTATATTTTAAAATAATACTTTTACAGCAGCCAAAACCTTTAACCAAAAATTGAGAACTGCGATTTCATAAGCTTAACAAAATGGCCACATTCTAACTTGATTATCTTTGTTATTAACAGTGGGGGAAAATATGGTGTATCCTAAATAAAACAAGGCAGGCTAACAACTAGTACAGCTTCCCTTCTGGGCACTCAAAAGCTCGATCCTGGATTATTATTTTTACTTCACCTGTTCAAACACAGACAACTGCTCCAACTTTAAAGGAAGTTTAAATGGATGTTCGGTATTTAACATGGATGATGCTTGGTAAAACTTAAGAACTCCAAAAATGAGAATCAGATAATGACCCACAATTAAAAAAAAAATACCCTAAGGGACTGACTACTATAGTGTTATCTGGTGTTCAATAGTGTTTTTTGAATTAGATGATATTTTTTCACAAACATAGCACCTCATTAAATATCTGGTAAACACTTGGCAATCACAGTAAGTGTTGGGAGACTAAATTCCAAAGAGAATTAACGTGATTCGCTTAACATAACCTTGCGAGACAAATCGCAAGCATTATCAAGGTTAGGAACGCACTGTTGGTCCCCGTGCCCTCAAAGGATGCTCACCTATTGTGGGCACTATCTTAGTAAGACTTGGTACTTTGCTTCCAAAATCTGGAGAGTAATGAAATATTGACATGGACTCTTGCTTTTTTCTTTCTTTTTTTTTTTTACAAACAATCTGTTAAATGTACTTGTAAAACTAAAAAAACTTTCCAAAAGGTCAAAAGAGATGTAATTATTTTCTCTCCTTACTCCAGGTAATTCTGTTTAAAAAGATATTGAATGAACTCCAGTTTTAATTTGCAAAGTTTTGGTGTAAAAGCTAATGTACTGAAATCCAGTAAAGTGTTCAACTTTTGTCTAAATTAACAAAACTACTATTCGTTTTGGTGAGTTCTCACAAGCTGTACTCTTGACCTGAGGAATCACTTTTTTTGTGCCGAGGAGACGGAGTGGTCTTTGTAGGAGATGGGGACGCGGTACCAGGTGAGTCAGTTCCTCCATCGGAAGTACTTGGTGATGATGCCAGATACGGAACTTTCTTTCTTCCAAGGAATCCTCCTCCTTCAAATCCCCCTTTCTTCCTTAACTCCATTTTATTTTCATTTTCTTCTTCTGATGACCTTTTCTTAGATTCCAGACCTTCAGCCACTTTATGCACTTCCAATCCACTATCTGATTCTCTCACACTTTTCACTTCTGTTCCAGGAGACTTTCTCTCCGATACACTACACTCCCCCGTTGCCCGCTTTACTTCGGCTTGTATTGGACCCAAGTTACCATTTTCAGGGACGGCTCGTTCTACATTTCTGTTCAAATTAACAGTCTGGAAGTCCCTATAACTGTGAAAGCTCTCAGTCCTCCTTGCTCTTGCTAACAAAGGACTCTCTCTGTAAGGCCTCATGGAACCGTAAGTGGCTGCTTCGTGGACAGTCTCATGGTGCTGGAGCTGAAGGCTGAAATACAGGTTTTATAAAAAATTACAGTTCAGATCACTTTCTGGGATTCTTCAGGGGCACATCTCATTAACTAAACTACAATGAAAAGGTATTATTTAAATATATAAAGAATGCATATCCTCATTTCTATATATAAAAATTCACTTAAGTACTCTATATATTATGGATTATTGTGTGTGTAGGTGTGTGTATGTTTATCAAATCACCAATGCAAATAATAACATACATATATTCAGCGAATCTGAATTTCTGAATAGCTGAAAAACGCTGGGGGAGGAAAAAAAAAACCTTTCAAACCAATATGGAACCAATATAATTTAGTCTTTGGTCCTGAATCCAAATTTTGGAATTTTTAAAAATGTGGTAACCAGAAGACATACAATGCTCCTGTATCGGAAGTACAGAATAACCAAACGTAAGCTTACACAGATGATGTAATCGCTTCAATTAATATCTCCCTGAGGCAACAGGAACAAAAAATCCACACACTATTCAAGGTGACATGTGTTTTTTCCATCTCCTTTGAATGAACTCTTGATCACATAATAGGCAACCAAATTGGCAGCAATTCACAAAGTAAGTTAAAAAGAAAAAATGGTTCTTAAATTTTTAAAGTTTATGTATTTATTTTTGAGAGAGAGAGAGAGAGAGAGAGAGAGAGAGAGAGAGAGAGAGAGAATCCCAAGCAGGTTCCACGCTGTCGGCACAGAGCCCAATTCACAGCTCGAGCTCACCAACTGTGAGATCATGACCTGAGTGGAAATCAAGAGTCAGCCACTTAACCGACCAAGCCCCCAGATGCTCTGGAAAAAATGTTCTTCTATAAAAAGAGCCAGATATGCTTATAGATGAGAAATTTAGTAAAATGTTTTTTAAAAAACTGAGTCAACAAAGTCAGAATTAAAAATGTGCCTTGAAAAATGATTCTTTCAACAACTATATGATTACAGTATCTCAGCCAATTTTCCCAAAAGCAATCAATTCAACTTATAAATACAATTTACGACTCTTTAACCTACCTAGAATTTGATTCACGGAGACGGCTGTGCTGAACCACAGAAGTTGCTGGACTGATGTTAGGAGTAGCACAGCGAGATGTGCTCAGGTCACACTGATCCAGTAATTTGAGTAGCTCTTCTTCAGTCGGACCACCTACATCTTAGGAAAACACACGCTCATTTTATCATCACTTCTGTCAAAAGCTTATTACCCTGCGGACAAACAACTTCCCACATGGAACCTACCCTTCTCTTCACTTTTGCTAACCATATCCATTGCCGTGGTCAGATCCCACATCTGAATGCTGCCATTTGTATGGCCTGTGAATAGGTAGCGCCTTGGCCTTGAGCCCATCCTACTGGATCCCTCACATTCTCTCACTGTAAATGAGGATATTGTTGTACAGTCAACAGCTTGGATCTCACAGATTCTGCAAAAAATATTGTATAGTTGTAAACCACGGGGGGCAAGTAACACATTCCAATTCAGATTTTTGAAATTGCTTATTAGCAAATTAGAGTTGACTATTCTATATATTTAAAACAGATCTAAAAAGTTCAAGGCAAGTCAACAGAAATAAGATTCAAGCCTTGTTTCTTTGAGTCTATAGAAAAGGCTGTTATAAAACAACATATTTAAATAATTATGAAATAAAGCAAATCATTTAAGTCCACCTTAAAAACAGAAAGAACCTTCATGGGAACTAATTCTTGAAAAGGAAGTTATAAACTAAAAAGGCAGAAACAAAAGCAAGTAGGCATGATATTGGAAAAGATCTTGAGAAGTCATTTAAAATGTATGTGGAAATTCAAGTCTGAAACCAGAAAAAAAAAATGTACAGGTCTAATGAGGTCTAAGTAGTATCCTCCATTAAGATAAGATTCTTAACTTTTTTAAAGGATTTTTATAACTATTTCACTGATTTTCATAAAGGACAAAAGGACCTAGAAAGAGCAATTATCACTTACATTTGACAAATAAAACAAACAAGGAATAATGTCAGCAAATGATTTGTCAAAATCGTGTAAAAGTTGACTGACTTTGCTTGACTGAATTATTTACCCCAGACTACTTCAAAACAAAGAGGCTTATTGAATGAATGAATGAATGAATGAATGTATGAATAAGTAAATAAATAGTACCAGGCAAATGCAAAGTCAAAAAGTAAAGGAGGGGTGCCTGGGTGGCTCAGTGGGTTGAGCATCTGGCTTCGGCTCAGGTCATGATCTCACCGTTGGTGAGTTCAAGCCCCGCGTTGGGCTCTGTGCTGACAGCTCAGAGCCCGGAGCCTGCTTCAGATTCTGTGGCCCCCTCTCTCTCCGCCCTACCCCTGCTTGTGTTCTGTCTCTGTCTTTCAAAAATGAATAAACATAATAAAACATTTTTTTTTTTTTAAATAAAGGAGGAAGGGGAAATACCATACTTATCAATGTGGGAAACACAGAATATGAAGCATAGCTGAGCCTCCTGGCAAGCACGGATAAAATGATGAGGGGAGAAGGGTTAATTACTGGACATCCACATATAGTGATAGAGGTCATCCTACTCTCATTCTCAACCAAAGGGAAAAACTTTCAATATTTTACCACTGTGTATAAAGTTTATTAAATTTGTTCTGTAGGCATTATTTATCAGATTAAAAAATCTGTCCTTTATTTTAAGCACTAAGATTCTTTTTTTTAACCATAAATGGGTGTGAAACTGTGAAATGCTTTTTCCTAACATAGTGAATTTACATTTTTAGTAATACCTATAAATTGATATAAAATATTTTTAAAATCTAAATTACTGTTCACATTTAAAACCAAATAAATCAAAATAAAATGACACAATATAAACCTACGTGCTTGAAAACAAACATGATTTTGCTTTTTGTTTTTCCTATGGGCTAGATTCCTTAGAATTGCTTCTTCCTTTAAATGCTGACAAGGTTTTTTCCCTGCCCACTTTCAATAAAACCTTTTCATTTCACTTCTCAGTATTAAGAAACTGAACAACTTTTATTTTTTAATTTATTTTTTTAATTTTTTTTTAACATTTATTTATTTTTGAGACAGAGAGAGACAGAGCATGAATGGGGTAGGGTCAGAGAGAGAGGGAGACACAGAATCTGAAATAGGCTCCAGGCTCTGAGCTGTCAGCACAGAGCCCGACGCGGGGCTCAAACTCACGGACTGTAAGATCATGCATGACCTGAGCTGAAGTCGGCCGATTAACTGACTGAGCCACCCAGGTGCCCCGAAACTGAACAACTTTTGAACAAAAGCTTTACTTAGCATTAGCCTCATAAAGGGATTTTTTTTTTTAATGCTTATATATTTATTTTGAGACAGAAAGTGGGAGCAGGGGAATGGCAGAAAGAGAGGGAGAAAGAGAATCCCAAGCAGGCTCTGTGCTGTCAGTGCAGAGCCCCAAGGTGGGGCTCGAACTCACCAACTGTGAGATCATACCTAAGCCAGATCAAGAGTCAGATGCTTAACCTACTGAGCCACCAGGCACCCCATAAAGAGTTGATTTTCTATTTAATTCTACAAAGTATTTTTTTTTATTTTTTCAAACATTTATTTATTTTTGAGACAGAGAGAGAGAGCATGAGCAGGGAGGGGCAGAGAAAGAGGGAAACACAGAATACGAAGCAGGTTCTAGGCTCTGAGCTATCAGCACAGAGACTGACGCAGGGCTCAAATTCAACGAACCACGAGATCATGACCTGAGCTGAAGTCGGACACTTAACCAACTAAGCCACTCAGGTGCCCCCAAAGTAATTTCTGATTATTTTTATAAATATAACTCTTCCTGTGGAATCGTGAATTTAAAAATTATAAAATTTGTTCTGTCATGCAGAGACTGTAGATGATAACACACTGCCACTGTTTAACCTAACACAGGAGGGAGGACATTGGAATTGAACAAGGATATGAAACACATTGTCAGAGGCTGTTATGCAGCAGTTTTAATACATGCTTGACGGCACCTTCACTAATATGCAGAGAAAATGATGAATCATGGTGATTTATAACATTTCTCAAGATAATAATCTGATCTCTAACTACATTACAGGCTTCTAATACATTTTCTTAAAAAGAAAAAGGTAACGAGAGTAGTTTAGTACTTAAAAATCATTCTCTAGAATCAATTCATTTAACACTTCCTGATGACTATATGCAATGAACTCTGATGGAAAGAAAATTTATCATCTCCAAGAGTTTGTTCATTAACATATTAGGAAATGAGAAACCACATGCTGAAGGGGAACAAGAGCAGTAGCGTTAGTAACATTAATATGAAAATCCATAAGCTTCTTAATGACTACTAGGTATGAATTCTACCTTTTTCATTTGTTTGGCGTGCAAAAAAATTTGTTTTTATAGAAGAGAAATGCACAGGTCAATCTGTTTGAGGTTTGAGGCTATATATAGTAATTTAAAAGAAGTACAATTTCACTCAAATGTTAAAAGGGGAAACTAATTTCTATTGGGCATCTGTTACTGTCTAGGACCATGAAAGATATTTCATGTTTTTAACTCATTTTATCTTAATGACATCCTTCCAAGGTAGTTGAACCTTATTTTATAAAGAAACTGGGGGCTCAGAGAAACAAAGTAACAAGTTGAATTTATGCAGCTAATAAGAGGAAGTGCCAAAATCAGAATTTAACTCAGCTGTCTGCCATCAAATTCATGGGTTCTTACTGTTATATCACGCATCCATAGTCTTCTTAACTGTTCACAGGATCAGTGAAAATCTTAAATAAATCCTAGAAGATTAAGTACTAAATATACTGTCTTAATTTTAAGCTAAAAAGATCCAAGGTAACGACTAGACTTCTTTTTTCAACAATTTGCTTCTGGTAGTACTTTTTATCAGTATGTCAAATTACACGTTTTTTGTTTTTTTTTTTTTAAAGACAAAAGTGACTTCTGAATACAAATAAAGTTTACCTTTTCCCAGTAGATGAGAGTCTTACAAACAGTTTGTTGGTGATGGGAACAACTTTCTGGATAAACACCTGTTGATCATCTCGTTCTCCAAAAGGCCCTTGGGTCAAAAAACAGACAATGTCAAAAGAAGTTAACTGAAATCCATTGGTTTCACTGAACAACAGAAATGTCAATACCAAAAAAAAAAAAAAAAAGGGGGGGGGGCATTTTTCACACCTGCCAATACCTGGCCTTATAGTCCACATCCCAGTCAGACAGAAAGTGCAGTGCTGCACATACTCCAACTTGCAGTAAGCATTTTTTAAAGAAATATGTAATATTTCAAATTCTATTTTATGCACTCAGCCTATTAAAGCTGAAGGCATTACTGTGCTGAAGACTATACATTGACAGCACTAGTACAAGACCTGTTAAAATACAGGTTCTACATCTATCATCTTTGAGAATGTGCGCCGTTTCTTATACCTTCAGAAAAAGCACACATAAATAAAATTAGTTTATGTATGGACTTTACTCTTTCTTGGAAAACCAAATGCAGAATCTTAAGAAATAAAGGGTGACTTCATTAAATAGAATTTAATTGGGCGCCTGGGTGGCTCAGTCGGTTGAGCATCCAACTCCGGCACAGGTCCTGATCTGACTTGTGAGTTCGCTGGCTTCAGATTCTGTGTCCCTCTTGTGCTCTGCCCCTCTCCCGCTCATGCTGTGTGTCTCTCTCTCTCAATAGTAAACATTAAAATAATAAATAAACAGAATTTAATTAACTAGAAGAAGCCTGTTGTATCCCACAAGGTTTTCAACGTAAAAGGAAAGATTCTTGTACCCCAATGTTTATAGCAGCACTTTCAACAATAGCCAAATTATGGAAAGAGCCTAAATGTCCATCAACTGACGAATGCATAAAGAAGATGTGGTTTATATATATACAATGGAATACTACTTGGCAATGAGAAAGAATGAAATCTGGCCACTTGCAGCAATGTGGCTAGAACTAGAGAGTGTTATGCTAAGTGAAATAAGTCAGGCAGAGAAAGACAGATACTATGTTTTCACTCACAGGTGGATCCTGAGAAACTTAACAGAAGACGATGGGGGAAGGGAAGGGGAAAAAAAAAGTTACAGAGAGGGAGGCTGGCAAACCATAAGAGACTCTTAAATACAAGAGGACAAACTGAGGGTTGACGGGGGCTGGGGGAGAGGGGAAAGTGGGTGATGGGCACTGGGGAGGGCACCTGTTGGGATGAGCACTGGGTATAAATACATAAATGCTAAAAAAAATAAAAAGAAAAAGATTCGATTATTTTTATTTTATTGTACTTGGCAAAGCAGGTATATGGCTCATGTATTTTAGAAAGATTCTGAACAACATTATAAAAAATGTGTTTCATGAAAAATTAAAAAAAAATTCTAGCAGTTCTTGTTTCTCATCATACTCATTAGCTAAAATAATACCAACTCATTGTTCATAAATGTATGTGATATAGGATACAATTTCATCTTAAGTGAATCATACCTAATTAATAAATGCAACAATAACACCTTTATTAGTTAGCAAATACATTATGGTTACTGTGTGCCACAGCAAACGCTCTGCACCTGACTCATTTTAATCATCATACATAAGGGATACACTATTATGATCTCCATTTTACAGATGAGAAAACTAAGGCACCAAGAGATTAGTTAACCAAAGATCTCAGAGGTCCTACCTAATGGAACTGGAGTTCAAATCCAAGATGTCTGGCTCTTCGCTAAGCTACGCACTTGCTCAGTTAGTGGACAATTTTCTCAAGTCTAATTCTATTGAGATGAAATGAGAGTCCTCATTCAATAACCCGTAACCAAAGTCAAAATAGTGATGATGGATAAAAACTAGAAATAAGGATTCTGGGACCGTATCTTCTCTCCCCTCAAACTATCTTCACGTGAGATGCTCACGTAGCTTAACTCATTGTAACTCAATTAATTATCCACACCTCCCTTCCTTAAAGTTTCTCCAACTCCTCTCCCCAAATTGGCTCCTTTCCTTCAGAACATAAATATCCTCAGGTCTCTCCTATCTTCAATGGGGAAGAAGAGAGTAGGGAGTCAGAAAGATGGCCTTTGAACCATTTTCTTTCTAACTAGATCCATTACTTCTTTCTTTCATGGTTGCCTCCAGTATTTATTCAATTGACCACTGCAATCTAGATTCCACCCATACATAGAAGCCTACAGACACTGGACTTTCTATTCTGTTCCACTATCCTGAATGTCTATCTCTTAAGAAATTTTTTTTATGAGAACTATAAAGGAAAAAAAAAAAATCTCCCTGCCCTCTTTCAAACAGTTTACAAGGCTGTTGTAATTTCCAGGGCTGTTTCTAAACATCTTTTCTTTCATATTGTACATGTCCTCCCTGATCTGACCTCTGCCTATCCACTCAGTCTCATGCCCTACTATTCTCACCCACATACCACCAATTAATGACTTTTCCGCCATTTTCCAAATTTGCCAGGTAAGACTTCAACCCTTACCCATCCTTCATGTCTCAGTTCAAACACTGAGACCTCTACTAAGTGTTCTCTGAATGTCAGTTTCCACCAGTGTAAGTGGAGGATAATATCTTCCTCATACAACTATCAAAAAAAGTAAATGAGACTGTATGTCACGATTACCCAGCAAGCAGACTAGCACTATCTCCCCTTGGTGTTTTTGCCCCATGCGATTGTTTGCTTTTTGTTTCTACTGGTCACCACACTGTGACTGGAGGTTCACCGGAGTTTTTTTGTTTTGTTTTTTTCTTAAGATTCCTAATGCTTGGAGCAAAGGTACTCAATAAAATTCTGTGGATGCTACAACTCAAACCTGCACAATGTTACTGTCAATTAATTGTATCTCAATAAAACAAGCAAGACATTTGTTGAGGAGATAAAACTAAACTTACAGTGCCTAGATCACAGAGAAAACTGGGTCACAGAGCAATTGTTAAAATCAACAAAGCTGAGTGTTTCTTTTTCTAAAATACTAAGACAGTCATACTATAATTCTCGTAAATAGCTTGTATTTTTTAAAGGTAACTATTTTAAAATCTTTACTGTGAGAGCATATTCTGGCTGAACATACATTTAAATGTTTCACATAAAACAATTCTAATAAAACAACTCTAATGTACTCCTTTCTATCAGTGCTATAATTTCTGCTTATATAAAAAAAAAATGATCAGAAAGGCACATGGGTTAATGAACAAGTCCCATAGAACTATTATATACAGTGAAGATACAACATACAGAATCTTCCAAAAAGACAATGATCTGTCTCTGTGAAGACTGCACATATGCTTGTATGTGTGAGTATCCACATGCACACGTGTCGTACGGTATATAGAGGGACAAGTCAAATCAACTTTATATACTCTTTTGCTGAAATCAGAGCATATCAATGGAGATATGCTTATTATTTCCCGATGGCCATTGCAATGCCATCAAAACAACTGTTAGCACATAACACCGCCAGCCCTGCTCTAGCTTCAACTTTTATTTTCAGGGGCACCTGGGTGGCTCAGTCAGTTAAGCATCTGACTTTGGCCTAGGTCATGATTTGCGGTTCTTGAGTTCAAGCCCCGCGTTGGGCTCTGTGCTGACAGCTCAAAGCCTGGGGCCTTTCTTTTCAGATTCTGTGTCTCCCTCTCTCTTCCCCTCCCCCACTCACACTCTATCTCTCTCGCGCGCTCTCAAAAATAAATATTAAAAAAAATTATTTTCAGATTATTAGCAATAAAAGAAAACAACCTGCACGTTTCAAATGTGCACAGCTATCATGGCTTTTAATCATAAACAAAAGTGGTTAGCATTTGGAGATATTATTTAAAAAAGGAAATGATAAATAGACGAAAATTTGCTCAACTTTTTAAACAAAAAATATGCCATAGTTGGTGAATTTATAGAACTAAATAAGAAAACACACTAAATTTCTGTTTTAAATGAGTTTCAAAATTGAAGTGAAAACTTCTATTTGAAACTCATTTTTAGGTTTCTCTTTACAGTTAGCATACTACTTTTGCATTGCCCACAAAGTATTTGAAAGTGCCCCCAAATTATCCAGCCCACCTATGTCGTTTCCAGAGGAATAGCTTCCATGACTTTCTGTCTCCTCCAGAGACAGTATCTTGAATGATGCTAAAGGAGTAGAACCTGGCTGAGTAGAGATCATTCCTCTGAATCGTGTTACTGTCCATGTCCGGACATGATTATTATCTGCACACACTAGGAAAGAGAACATAAAAAAGTTGTTAAATATAGATTATAAGAGCACCAACAGGGGCACCTGGGTGGCTCAGTTGGTTAAGCATCCAACTTCAGCTCAGGTCATGATCTCACAGTCCGTGAGTTCGAGCCCCACGTCGGGCTCTGTGCTGACAGCTCAGAGCCTGGAGCCTTCTTCAGATTCTGTGTCTCCCTCTTTCTCTGCCCCTCCCCTGCTCATGCTGTGTGTGTCTCTCTCTCTCAAAAATAAATAAAAACATGAAAAAAAATTTAAAAAAAAAAGAGCACCAACAATATCACTGTTTTTGTGTGTAACTTTTTAAACTGTGATCTATATTAAATAGATCATAGCACATTTTGAGTGGCAAATGACGTATTTTATCCTAAAATTATACTTAATCTGTACCTGGCCAACAAAAATGAAAGAACTGAATATAATTTACCTTGAGGCAAACATAAGGTATGTAAGTAAATCTATGGGTCCTTACAAAAGTAGCGTGTAAAATATAATTGGAGGAAATGTTTAAAGAAAAATGCACGCAAGATAAAAGATGCTATTATTCTTAGCTGTGACTAAACTACAGAGTAAATGAGTTACCCAGCCTATTTTTCTTCAACCATAGAAACTGCTTCTGCTTATGTTACTGAAACATAAACAACCTAGATCAGGAGTTACTGAAAATTTATGGACACAAATTACATTTGTCAAAAAGCTTGTATCACCTACTCATAGTTATATTAAAGAAAACTAAGATAAAGTTAAGAACTATTCTATATAAGAGAGTCTACATTTAAGAAACATACTCCAATTAGGTTTTTTTTTTAATGTAAATAATATTAAGTGGATACATATTAAGGTATCTCCTACCAAGTACCCTACCTATTGTTTCTTGATCTGAGGAACTGCTCCTTTAGAAAATACAAACCAGCAATTGATACTGTTAATACAAAAAAAAAAAAAAAAAGTACTTTCGTGGCATCCCTTAATAAAAAAGTGTACTTTTTAATGGAAAAGTACAACTTATTCGGTTTTCAGAGAATGTGCTATTCTTAGCAATGAGCTATGAACCCATCAGTAAATACTAGGAAAGTATTCAAACTTTCTTATAGATACATCTTTCTCACTGGGTAAAATGCCACAGCTGCATATTTTAAACAAAACTTTAGAAATTTAATTTTGACAAATAGCAATAAAAATTCAAAGTATACAGCTGTTACATTATCTAACAAAATTCTCCTATCTCAGGATGTCAGTTTCTGGTGAAAAAGGAGACATTTAGTTCTAGGCTGCTTTATCAGCTTCATAGAAAATAATTTCCTATTTCACTAATAAGGTTACTAGAATTCAGAAATATACCTTAAAAAAAAATCTTAAACACTTTTAGTTGACTCAATAGGCAATTTAGTTATTTTGTTAAAAATAATCATTACAGTTTTAAGACATGAAAACTAACACTATAGGAAAAAGAATGTCATTACATTCATGTCAATATCCACCAGGTGGCAGAATGATGTAACGGAGTATACATAAAATACTCTACATTTGTAGCTCAACTGGACATTTTTCTTGACAAATTTATTTAAATTTTAAACCTACATGAAACATTTGATGTTAAATGCAGATTTTACGATGTAGTTCTTTGGCGTCTCATCCTGCAATAACATCGTCACCATCAAAATAACAGCAATTACTACTAAGTGTGGTCATCACAATAGCCTTGCAAAACAGTCTTATTTTCTCACAGGATCAAATTACCTCATTTTACATAACATTTATTCAGCATCTTGTACGTGTGGAGAAGTATGCTAAGTGCTGAGAACAGAATAAACAAGCTTCTGCTGCTGTAAAACTTATATTCTAGAAGAGGGGGGCAGATGATAAACAGGCAAAGAAATGATCAAGTGAAAAGTCCACAAAGAAAACAAATCGAGAGGAGATGATGACAGAGAAAGTGACCTGATAGAGGTTTGGCTAATTTAGGCTGGGTGGCCTCACTGAGAAGGTACTGGAAATGGGACCTGAATGACAGGACAGCTGCCAAACAAACATCTAGGGGCAAAACAGTTCAACTAAAAAGAACGAGTGCAAAAGTTCTGCGGCATTTCTAAGAAATCGAAAGCCTTTAAAGGGTTAGGGTATTGTGAGCAATACGTGACATGAAGCATAGGGAGGAAAAGAGGCCTGAAAAGACAGGACCCATAACAGGAAGAACACTACTAGTTTATTTATAATACAGTAGGGTACAGCAGGATACCATAAGAAGCCACCGGGAATCAGACATGGTTCACATTTTCAGAAGATCTTTCTGGATGCTATGTACCATAAAGAACATGTACCATAGAAAGGCAAGACAGACGGGCACCCGGGTGGCTCAGTCGGTTGGGCATCTGACTCTTGACTTTGGCTCAGGTCATGATCTCATGGTAAGTGGGACTGAGCCCCACGTCAGGCTTTGTGCTGACAGCATGGAGCCTGCTGGGATTCTCATTCTCCCTCCCTTTTCGCCCCTCCCCCATGTACCCACACACATGCTCTCTCTCTCTCTCAAAACAGATAAACATTTTAAGAAAAGGCGAGACAGAAACAGGCAAAACAACTCAGCTCCGTGATCTAGGGGAGAAATGATCTGAGCTACCAAGTTGGCAGCAATGGACACCGAATGGTCAGATTTGTGATGTAGGTTGAAGCAAAGCCAGAAGGACTTACAGACAGATTACACGTTTGTGTGGGTGAGAGAAAGGAAGGAATCAAAGGTGATTCTTGGGTTTTCAGCTTGACGAAATAAGCAGATGGTGATGTGTACTAAGATGGCCTCTGAGAGAAAAATCAAAAGTGCCATTTACCCAGGTTAATTCTGACATGTCTCTGAAACACATGACCAGAGACAGGCACTGGACATACAAGCTTGGAACTGTGCGAATGGTCGCAAGTGGACAGTCTAGGAGTCACTGGCATATAGATGATAACACTCAAATCTGCAGGAAAACTACAGACAAGGAAGAATGGAGAATCTAGGAAAGAGCTCTGAGGCAATCCAACACTTAGTCATTGGGCAAAAGAGGAGGAACCAGCAAAAGCATGAGAAAGACTCTCCAGTGAGGCAGGTGAGTTGCTTTATGAGAGCCTGAAGAGGAGACTGATTATTTCAGGGAGGCACAATTATACTCAAAACAATCAGACTTTATACTCAAATAATTAGATATCAATAAAGACATACTCATCCACCCACGCACCCACCCACCCATCCATCCATTCATGGACAACGTACTTTAGCTCCATTTAGTGTTTAATCAGACTGGAGATGAGTGAAAGATGCATCACCTTTTAATATTATGTAGTCTTCATATAAACAAACTTGATAGATGAAAATGATGCTTATAAAAAGTTTAAGTTAGGCAGGAACTGATCTACAAAAGATTTAATGTAAGAGCAAGCTCTACTGACACACCTGACTCAAAATTACATTAAAATGAAGCCTTTTTGAAATCATCATACACAATGAACCTCATCAATGGAATTTTACTGTGATCACTACGCTCTGTGTGTCACATATTTGAATCATTTTTAATACAGTATCTAATTAGTATTTACATTAAAAAAAAACTTTATGACTAAGAAACAACTCACAGAAATGTAATTCTCTTCAAGTAATCTCTTTATACATTCTACTAGTTTTTAATATTTTTAGAAAACGATCAACAAATACACACATATATCTACAACTTTAGCTTTAAATCTTAAGAAAATACAACCAAATTTATATAAAATTCATACTTGGAAAACTTCTCTATTCCATCTCAACAGGATTATAATAAATATTTTAAAATAAAATGTGCCATGAGAACAAAATATTAGAATAGAGAATAAATAAAAGATACGGTTAACTCTTCCCAAATTCATATATAAATACATGTGTATATACACATTCTTTCCATTTGTAGGAGTGTGGGAAATTACCCACAAGGCAAGGCTGCACATGAAGCACACTCCTCACCAGTACCTAAAATCACTTTACCTGATACAAGATGCTTCTCAGATAGCATGATTTTTGTAACAGGACTTCGATGAACTGTGAAAGTCTGAAAAAGCTGAGGGCCCGAGCCCACCGTCTCTGGGTGCTGAACAATCACTCGCACAGCTCCGGAGCTCGTACCATAAGCAATCTCAATCCAGTTACCAGACACACCTGCACGAGGTCAGAAGTGGAAAGGCGGCGTATCAGATGATGACAGAAAGGGATAAAAGAGGCAGTGCTTTTCTAAGTCCCCAGATCCAGCTGAGCCCAGAAACCCTAAGACCTCTCTGACCAACTTCGAATCATGATTTCCTTTGCAAGTCATTTCCTAACCCTCACTCCCAGATAGATCTGTTCACCCCTCCCCTGGACTGTATGTTATGCTCTAGCACAGCAACTGTAACAAACCAATCCGCTATTTCCAAGTCTATCTACCTCTATTCGTCACTGAGACAGACTGAATCACAGTCATCCTTACAGAGTGCCTGAGACACAGCAAGTCCTCAATAGATGTTTAAAGAGTTAGTAAATCTGACATGCTAAGAACACCACTGACGCAACACAGTATTCCTAAAGCAATATTCCATATTATTTCTAGTCTATTCATAGTCTAGTCTAAGACCATGTTTTACTTATTTTAAATTTTTTTATTATTACTTTTTAAGTTTATTTATTTACTTATTTTTATTTTTTTATATAATTTATTGTCAAATTGGTTTCCATACAACACCCAGTGCTCATCCCAACAGACGCCCTCCTCAATGCCCATCACCCACTTTCCCCTTTCCCCCTTCCCCCATCCCCCATCAACCCTCAGTTTGTTCTCAGTATTTAGGAGTCTCCTATGGTTTGCCTCCTTCCCTCTCTGTAACTCCCCCCCCCCACCCCCACCGGTCTTCTGTTAAGGTTCTCAGGATCCACCTATGAGTGAAAACATACAGTATTTGTCTTTCTCTGCCTGACTTATTTAATTTTTTTTTAATTTATTTTTTGAGGGAGAGAGAGAAAGAGACAGAAAGAGTGTGAGGAGGGGAGGGGCAGAGAGAGGGAAACACAGAATCTGAAGCAGCTAAAGGCTCTGAGCTGTCAACACAGAGCCCAACATGGGGCTAAACCCATGGACCGCGAGATCATGACCTGAGCTGAAGTCAGATGCTTAACTGACTGAGCCACCCAGGCGTTCTTACTTTTACTTTTGCTATATTATTTAATCTTTCTTGAATAATCAAGTATATACTATTTAACAAATTCAAAATACTTAGCTCTGAAACAAATACACCGGTGTCTCTTCTAATCACGTACAGCTCATCATGTGAAGTTCATCTGTGGCTTTTTTGAATGAATGAATGAATGAATGAATGTCCAGGGGCACCTGGGTGGCTCAGTCACTTAAGCATCTGACTCTTGATTTCAGCTCAGGTCATGATCTCATGGTTCATGAGTTTGAGCTCAACATCGGGCTCTGTACTGACAGCACAGAGCCTGCTTGGGAGTCTCTCTCTCTCTCTGCCCCTCCCCAATGTGCGCATGTGCTCTCTCTCTCTCTCTCTCTCTCAAAATACATAAATAAGCATTAAAAAGGAAGAAAAAAAAAGTGCCCAAACTCTACCACATATTTAAAGACAGAATGGAGTTCAGTGACCTATGTACTTAAAAAGGTTCACAGAGAACTTCTTGGATTTAATAGTTACCCTTCCTGATTTACCCAAAAATATCTGAATCAAAAGAGAAAGAACATAGCATAGGAAACACTTCTCATAACCTAAAAAGTGACTCCATTCTTCCCCTGCCATTGCAAAAGAAATTTTCTCCTCCCTTTTTAATTAGATTTAAAAAATGTACATCTCATTCTAGAGCAGAGGTGAGCAAACTTTCTGTAAAAGGCTAGATGGCAAATATTTTAAACTATGCATGCCATACAGTCTGTCATAACCATACAACTCTGTCAACTGTTGCCCAAAGCAGCCAATGCAATATGTAAGACCATCGATAAAAAGGGCAGTTTGCTGACCCATTCAGCATAACAGTTGAAATCCTACTATAATTTTAAATAAAATCATCTGCATAAATTAGAATATTTATTTCACATTAAAGATAACGATTTCTTTCAATGAAGTCAATAAAATGATGATTTAACACAAATAACATTCAAATTTATTAATGTTACTGGACACATGTTAATATTTCCTAGAATTCTTTTCATTTAAATTTTCAACTTTCTATTTATGTTTATCTTTCAATCTAAAATATAAAAATATAAAAAATATAATAAAAATCCTTAATTTACAGAACAGATTTGTTAATTTCATTGCAATGACCTTTGAAAGATAATGAAAGCTACAGATACTAAACCTCCAAATAAAATGTCTTTTCCCATAACTTAAAAATTTCCCAAGGGAACAAGGCAATATCCACAAGAGATTAACAGTCTAAGAGCCTTCTTGCTTTCAGCTGAAAAAAACAAAAGCTTCTAATTTCAAAACAAAATAAGCTAGGGTAAATAGGAAGGTCAATGTGCAAATTGTTTTTTTAATAATTTTAGTCAATACTATTATCATATGACTTAAATATAATTCAGAAGAAGAAAAGTTCTAACTTCCCACCTCAACTTATGCTTGTTTAATCGTCACGTTTAACTTTAATACATAACGAATATGAACTGTAAACTAATAGAGATGATACTCTTAGAACTGCAGTTCTCAAAGAGAAAGGACTGGATTAGTTTTAGCATAATAAACCAATAAATAAACATACATTCTCAGAAACGGTCAAGAATTTATCAGAACGCTGCCATGTACTAACTTGTTTTGGGTGTGAGGTAAACACTCAGCGCAGTAATGGCATCATTTGAAGGATCGTGATAAAGCTCGGTTACAAGAAGATCATTATCTTTCATTCTCAAAGGAAACTTCTGCATATCTAAAAAACCCCAAAAATTTTAAATAATATTAAAATAGTGCATCTACTTAAAACTACAGAAGGCAATATTTTATTTTTAAAAACTGATATAAGATAGGACCAGGGTTAAACACCCATAAGCTTACCGATGTAATATATTGATCCATTGTTACATCCCAATAGAAGGAATGAGCCAGCAGTGTCGTAACTGGTTATAGGGACAACATCTTGAACCTGATGTAGGAAGATTATTATTAGATGTTAAATATTAATAATTTGTATTTACTGCTCAATTTCCTTAAAAATTTGACACTTTTAACAATAGCAACGACAACAAAACTCACTAGGGGCGCTTGGCTCGCTATATCAGTAGCGTGGGCGACTCTTAATGTGGGTGTTGTGAGTTTGAGCCCCACACTGGGTGTGGAGATTACTCAATGAAATTAAAAAAACCAAACCACTAATATCTAATTTAAATAGGACTTAGAAAATTACTTTCTTTAGTTCCCACAGGGAACTGTGAAGAGCTGTCAATACAGGTCCTTTTAAAGCTTTTTTTTTAAAAAAAATGTATTTCCAAAGGCAGCACTGTCCTATCAGAATTCCCATGGATTATCTCTTTTCTCTGCAAGTGGTTGTGAGCTCACAGCACGCATTAAAGTTGAAGGCACAATCTGACCAGGTCCCTTCCTCCTTCTCTCTTCTATATAAGAGATTAAATGGCCTGCCTAAATTCATGTAGTAAGGGACAGAACTAGAAAACAGACTCATCGCCAAATAGCACTTGGTCCCTTGATAATTTATCACCATGTCTTTGACAAAATGGTAATCTCTATCTTCATTCTGCTGTAGACCCCTGTTTCCTAGGAAATGGCAGGACAAAAAAATTCCGTTAAGCTTTTGTGTTTTCAAGTACTAGAATAAAAAAGTCAGCTTCCCGAGCAAATCAGTCTAGTTAAAAATTAATAACTGCCTATATGTGTGCTACAAGAAAAGCAAAGGGCACAATTTTACTAGAAAACAAAGCAACAAACAAAAAATGTTTTTTAGAGCAGTGGCAATAAGATCAAAATGAATCTTCCCTATGCATAGCCAGGTGAGAGTCACATGAAACTTCACAGATGACATTTAAATGAGCTATTTCTCATGTATCAGGTATTACCCGAGAGAAAGAGTAACTGGGCTGGATAAGGGATGTGAGACATCACTTGCTCTGTAAGAGCTTGTAAACTTGAGGGCAAGAAAGGAAAAAAAGAAAATCACAGTGTGAGAGGCCCTAAAATAGAGTGTGCTACACCAGAGAGCAGGGAGGACTCTCATCTCAATCCCAGGGAGGGGTTTAAAAGGGCAAAGATCAGGGAAAAGTTCAGAAAGGGAGCGAAGCATGAAAATTGAAAAAGTCAAATATGAGTTAGGTAGAGGAAGGGCCATGTCAAACAGAACAGCAAGTATAAAAGTGTACAATATGGGTCCCTTCTAAATAAAAGGAACAAATTTAACCAAAAGCTAAAAGTTGGAAGCAATGATTCCTCTAAAGCTGCATGCATATGACCCTAATTCCTGCGTGAACCTTCTGGTGTCGTACACGGAAATATCTCAAAGACTCAATTACCATCCCCCCACCCCCACCCCTGCACTAACCTCAGGTCAGGGTTTCCGTTTCATCAGAGCTAATGAGTTTTGTAGCAGGTAAACCCTGAGAGCCTTTCAGTGATATGAGTAAAGGTGTCTGAAGAATGGAGGGAAGGCTGCTTTAATGCCAATGACGAGTTTTCTCATGCCAAGTTCATTTTTTTTAGTTCCAATACTCTAGGAAGAACTTCAACTCCTACCCCAGAATCTTGAGAGTAGGGGGATGGGGACAGATAAGGGAATGAGATTCCTCTCCTTTTAGATCCCTTATCAATGAAAGAGTGGCTGCAGCCTGGAGCGTCCCAACACACATCCAAGGCAAACATTTCTACCATTGGTTCTCTGGGAAGATAGGCTCTAAGACCAGAACCTTCTACAACCTCTTTTTCTGCAACCCTTGACCCAAATCCTGCTTTTCCTACATGTCTACCCCTCAGTACAAGAAGAACAGAGAAAGCAGAGGATGAGTAAATTATAGAGGTAGGTGTTAGGACTGAGTTCTTCTCTCCTAGCATAAGCGAGAGACAGTCATTCTGGGGCCTCTTCTTCCTTATCCTGACAACTTCACATCAAGAACCTGAGAAATCGTACTGATTAATGTATTTGGTTCAGACATGATGGTCACAAATCTACAATGGAAGTGGATTTTCTCTTCTAAGGTAGCGCATGATGATTATCATTATCTCTATGTACAAAATTAAATGATACACAATTTGAAAACAATCAGTCTAAAAAAAAAAAAAAATCAATCTGTGTTCCCAAGCACTACAAAGGGCCTAGAATCTTTCAACCACAATCTCTACCTAGATAATCATCATTTTTAACAGTATGTTTTTACCCTCATCCATTACTTATTAAATAATCACTTATTTGGATTTACCAGCCTATCAATTTCTTTGCTGATGTGTATTTCTTTCCAGTGCTTCCCTTCAAAGTATGAATATCCTTCTTATCAAAGGGCGTTTCTTTAATGCCTCTTTCATTGAGGCACTAAAACAAACAAACAAAAAAATCATTTTTCTTTTTTCTTACCCAAATCAGATACAATGCTTTCAGGAAATTTTCCTTAAAATCTTATTGCAGCTGTTATAAGAACTGCTACACCAACGATAATTTCACAACAGCTTTTAGAACTTACACATGCGCGCGCACACGCACACACACACACACACACACACTCTCTCTCTCTCTCTCTCTCTCACTCATCTGATTCAAATACTTCAAATCAACCTTGAATATACAACGGCTGTCCCGCATACTTTGTGTGTTATTCGAGGGCAGAACTGTTGCTAAAGGCCAAATCAGAACCTACTCAACCAGCGTCACAGCACTCGGGTCGGCCTGGGGTCCGGTAACTGCCCAGGGACGTCTGGACCACAGACGCTGAGACTTCATTACATGCCACCTCTACACTACAGTGAAGTTCACCTAGTTGGTTTACAAGGCTTGTATGCTGAATGCTCAACTTTCCCAAGGTCTTCCTGAAATGTAGAAACAAACCCGCTTTGTCGGATATGGTTTTCAATTCATGCGTACACCAAACGAGAATCATCAGGTTTTACATGGGAATAAAAGCTTTAGAATAAAGGGCACTTTGAGGAAGCTGGTACAGTTTTCAGGACCCCAAAGATATGAACACTTTTATATGTAGTTTTAGAAACATTGGTTTAAAAAAAGAATAAAGAAGTATGTTCCTTTAGGAACCCAAATTTATGGCACAGCTAGTATAGCTTCCCCTACCCACTAAAAGTTCAGATTTGACATAATTTGTCAAATAACCTATCTGAAAGCAGACCTTCCGTTAATCATTAGAAATTCACATTCCTCTTTACAGAGGTATCACTTCCTGTCTTCCCAACAATTCTCACTCCTTACTAGTCATCAGTCGGCTTTAACATCCCTCGAGTCCCTTGACATCCCTGCCTCCTTCTCCGTCCACCTGGCACCTCCTTACTTCTTGATCTCAGGATTTCAACTACTTTGCCATCTTTATGTTTTCTCATCCCTTGGTGTGTCATATCCACTTTATTAACTCTCCAATCCTGGATCAGGCTAATGCTGGTTTCTTTCCTCTTGCTCCTATTTATTCCCAGTACTGAGCACTAATGGAGACACTCACATAGTTCTATCACCCAGGTCCACTACAAATGTACAAATTACAATCTCTGCAATCCTCGATACATACTTCCAGTGCCTTTGTCTTCCACTGAATTTATGTTCTTCAATCCTCCTTCCTTACTCTTTCATCAGAGAAGGAGGCATCTCTACTTTCTGTTGGGTGAAAGTCTCTAAGCTGTTTTACATCTCATACATTCCGGACTTCGATGGGATGAGAGATCATCTCCATTCTTTCACCCTCCATGTGCTTTCTCAGATAACTTCCCTCTCTGACTACAACCATGCTCAAGCTTCTCTCATCTTAGAGAAAAAAAACAAAACACTGAACATCTTTTCTACCACCCAGCCTTGATTCTCACGCTATTACTTTGTCTCCTTGCTTTCCTTCACCACCAAACTTCTTGAAAGCTAACTCCGAGTCTGCTGTGTCCAATCTCTGGTCTTTTGATTCTTCAGTTCCCACAATCTGGCTTGCCCCAAACAAAACCTAATTAACTTATATTTACAAATCATATCCTAGACTAATGTTATTTCTCAATCACGTATGTTCTTGTGGCTCTTGGTTTCCTTATCTTGTCCCCTTAAATGCTAATGTTTCCCAGACTTTTTTTCTTCCTATGTGCATCCTCTCAACAGAAAACCCTGAAGCAGTTCTTACTTTTTCAGTTGTCATAGAAGCATTGTGGTTTCTAAATACTACTTTCTAGCCCTTTCTTCCTTCCTAAATTCCAAAGGAATGCTCCCAAATGTGTACTGCACACATTCATTTTGATGCCTACAGGAATCTCAGAGTAAACATGTTCCCTGTCAACTTACTACCATCCACCCGACTGTCAAAACTAGCAATCCAAAACTGGAAATACATCTCCCTCTCCTTTAATTTTCCACACCCAAACCAGACACCAGTCCTGTACTTTCAGGAAGGCTTATGAAATGTTTTTCAAATAGGCTCACCTTTGCCACCTCTACCATCACTGCCTTTCGTCAAATCTGTCTGCTTCTTTGCTGGATTACCCCTGATCTCCAGCCCTGCTTTCATAGTAGTTAATGCTGCTACCTTCCTAAAACAGGGATCTAATCATGTTACTCTCTACTTAAGTCCTTTAATTTTTCTTCTCTCCTTCAGAATCAAGCATTAACTCTTTTATAGTCTTATCCTCTTGTTCCTCTCAAGTACTTGAGATCATTTAGCTTGCTATCTTCTCTGAACAGGCTATGTATTTCTACAACGTTCTGAGCTTTACTCAGGAAATGAAGTTTGCCTGGACTACTATTCTCAAAGCATGTTAAGTTAAAACATTTCAAAAATATGAAACATCAAACCGCAGTTTAAATACTCACTCATTTTCCCAAGTAACTAAACATTCTTCAAAACATAATCAAATCTGTATCTAGAAGTAAATGTCACTATAAATATATGTAATATTTTATGTAATCAAAAATAAAAACAAAAAAAAATGGGTACAGGATTTGAATAGGCAGTTCTCCAAAGACATACAGATGGCCAACAGGTGCACGAAAGCATGCTCACTATCACTCATCGTGAGGGAAATGCAACTCAGAACCACAATGAGTTATCACCTCACACCTGTTAGAATAGCCATTATCAAAAAACAAGAAATAACAAGTGTTGGCAAGGATGTGGAGAAAAGGGATCTCTCGTGCACTGTTGGTCACAAGGTAAATTGTTACAGCCACTATGGAAAATAGTAGGAAGGTTTCTCAAAAAATTAAAAAGAGAACTATCATAGGATCCAGCAATTCCACTGCAGGGTAGATATCTGAAGTAAACAAAAACACTAACTCAAAAAGATATAGGTACCACCATATTCCCTACAGCATTATTTAAAATAGCCAAGATATGGAAACAGCATAAGTGTCCATCCATGGATGGAGAGATAAAGAACATGTAGTATAAATATACATTGGAATATTACTCAACCACAAAAAAAGAAAGAAACAAACAAACAAACAAACACTGTCATTTACAATAATGTGGATGGACCTTGAGGGCATTATGTTAAATGAAAAAAATCAGACCAAGAAAGACAAATTCCTATGATTTCACTTATGTGGAACCTAGAAACAAACAAACAAAACAAAACCAAAAGATAAAAGGTAAGGGGCGCCTGGGTGGCTCAGTTGGTTAAGTTTCCAACTCTTAATCTCCACTCAGGTCATGATCTTACAGTTCAGTTCTAAACCCTGGTTCAGTTCCAGCCCCTTGTCCAGCTCTGCACTGATAATGCGGAGCTTGCTTAGGATTCTGTCTCTCTCTCTGTCTCTCTCTCCCTCCCTCCCTCCCTCCCTCTCTCTTCTCTCTCTCTCTGTCCCTCCCCACTCACGCTCTCTCATTCTCTCTCAAAATAAATTTTTAAAAAATCTAAAATATATATACATATATATATATATATATAACATTTTTTTTAAAGATTTAAAAAAAAAAAAAAAAGTAAGGGCGTGGCCAGCTCAGTCCTTAGAGCATGCAACTCTTGATCTCAGGGTTGTGAGTTCAAGCCCCACGTTGGGCATAGAGCCTACTTAAACAAAGATACAAAGATACAAACTTCCAGTTATAAAATAAGTCAAGGGAATGTAATGTACAGCATAGCAGCTATAGTTTATACTATATCGCACATCTGAAAGTTGCTAAGAGTTTATCTTTTAAAATTCTTGAAACAAGAAAGAAATTCTGTAACTGCATTTGGTGAAAGATGTTAAACTAGGCTTACTGTGACCATTCTGCAATATACACGAATATCTAATCATTATGCTATGAATTCCACACTATGAATTCCACAAAAATGAAGCAAATGCATAGTCAGCATGAGTTTCAGAAACATTTTCTGTAATGTGCTTTAGTTAAAACTAACCTGCCAGTGCTGAGTGACGGCATTCCATACTCCCACTTTCCCTGTGTGACTCGTAGCCACCAACTGGTTACCGATAAAGAAGAGAGCATCTACGGGAACACCAAGGCTGAACACTCCTTAAAAGGTAGTAAAAAATAAAGAGTTAAATAGTCACTATCTTTAGAATTCATCAAAGCCCAGATTAGAAACATCTTCAAGGTGACTAAATGTGTTCTCATTTCCGTAAGTTATATGCTAGACCCTTTAGGGATCAAAAACAAGAAACTTGGTAAGCTCATAAGTAGCTGCCCTAAGTAACCTTACCCTAAAACACCGTATTATCTAAAGCTGTGGTTCCCACACTTGGTTGACCATCAAAATAACCAGGTAAATTTAAAGTGAACGAAATGACGGGGCACCTGGGTGGCTCAGTCAGTTGAGCGTTCGACTTCGGCTCAGGTCATGATCTCAAGGTTCATGAGTTCCGGCCCCGCATTGGGCTCTGTGCTGACAGCTCAGAGCCTGGAGCCTGCTTCGGATTCTGTGTCTCCCTCTCTCTGCCCCTCCCCCACACGCGCTCTGTCTCTCTCTGCCTCTCAAAAATAAAGAAAATTAAAAAAAAAAAAAAATTTTAAGTGAACAAAATAAAAAGAATCCTAAGATTCATCCCAGACTCGCTAAATCAGAAAACCCACCACACCTTTATAAAACCTATATGAGATTTAGCTACAGATTGCTAATGACTGGGGTATTTGGGAACCACTGATCTCAAGACAGAGACTTGGCAGCGTTAACTATCTAAGAACATGTCCAGAAATCTGGATACACACACACACACACACGCGCACACACACACACACAAAGAAAAAAAAGCAGCAAGAAATCTTACTAAAAACATTCAAGCCTTTACTCAAATTATTTTAAACTCCTTGTCTCTCAGCATTGCAGATCTCCATTTAATTCATTCAACAGGCATCATATCAGGCCATAGGATGAAACACATGAAAAGACAGGATATTACTGGGTACTTAAGGTTTAAAAGAGAAAAAATGCAAACAACCAATTATACCATAACACAACAATAACTAAAAGATGTGGATACACAGGATCAAGTGACGTCCAGAGGAATAAGAGGGGGGGGGGTTAAGAAAAGAGGTTTGAAGATATTTTTTAGAAAAGAAGCCATCTGAGTTTTTTTTAAAGGTAAATAGTTCACCAAATGGTGGGGGGGGGGGGGGGGGGGGGAAGAGGGAGGGGGGATGGGCAAGCCCAGAGAATCAGAGAAAGGGGAAAGAGGGGATGTAGGAAGGGAGGCTGTAAGGAGCAAATATCCCACATCAGTAGCAGAAGACCCAAGAATAGCTAAAAGAGAGAATTCTAGAATTCTAGGCTCACTTTGGTATGGCATTATGGCCCTTTACAGTCGTTTCTGGACAATATATAATAGAAAAACATGATGCATAAGGCTCTGAAGAACTCATGGGAAGAAACAAACCAATTAATTGCAACTGCAGCATGTACTGAAAGCATAATCCAGAAAAGGTAACCGATTTCTTTTGATTCTTACACCAGTGCACAGTATTTCCCTTTCTGTTCAGAACTGTGAACTACATACAAGACAAGACCAGCAGCAATAAATAACGCCTTGAAAATTCTTAACCAGGAGCACCTGGCTGGCTCAGTTGGTGGAGCATGCAACCTCTTTGTTTTTCATAAAAATGTAAAAATATTTTTAAGTAATCTCTCCACCCAACGAAGAGCTCCAACCCAAAACCCCAAGATCAGGAGTTGCACGCTCCACTGACTGAACCAGCCAGGCAGTCCAAAAATGAATCTTCAAAAAAAATTTCTCAACTAATTTTGAAAAAGCCAGGCACCTAGGAGGAAAAATGATTTACACTGGACAAAAAGAAAAAAAAAGTGGTAAGTATTGCTAAGAATGTCATATATATGTGTGTATATATATATGTATATGTATATATACACATATATATATAATGTGTATATATTGTATGTATAATGTATATATATGTATATATACACATATATATATAATGTGTATATATTGTATGTGTAATGTATATATATATGTATATATACACATATATATGTGTATATGTATATGTATATATACACATATATATGTGTATATGTATATGTATATGTATATATACACATATATATGTGTATATGTATATGTATATGTATATATACACATATATATGTGTATATGTATATGTATATGTATATATACACATATATATGTGTATATGTATATGTATATGTATATATACACATATATATGTGTATATGTATATGTATATGTATATATACACATATATATGTGTATATGTATATGTATATGTATATATACACATATATATGTGTATATGTATATGTATATGTATATATACACATATATGTGTATATGTATATGTATATGTATATATACACATATATATGTGTATATGTATATGTATATGTATATATACACATATATATGTGTATATGTATATGTATATGTATATATACACATATATATGTGTATATGTATATGTATATGTATATATACACATATATATGTGTATATGTATATGTATATGTATATATACACATATATATGTGTATATATATATGTATATGTATATATACACATATATATATAATCTATATGTATAAATATGTATTTATACACATGAATACACCACCTCAACCCAACCTGTCAACCAAAAAAAAAAAAAAAAAAAAAAAACAACAACTCAGCAAAATAAAATACAACACACATACCCAAAAACCTGCCACTCCAGAGCAGAAAATCATCACCTCAAACACAATTTTAGGAAGTCCTTTAATTTTGATGCAAAACAATTGTTCAGAACATGTGAAACCAACCATATTCAGTACTATGGGCCGCGTGAAAGGTGGAAATAAAAACTAGAAAACCAACTAACATCGATTACTCTAGAGAAGGATGAAATCGAGGGAAATCAAGGAAGGCATTCCGAATGATCTCAAGAAACTCAAAGTGTCACTCCTGCTTAGGCTCAACAATCTCGGCTACTATCCACAGGGAAGACACGCTACAAGTAATGACAAGTTCCTGTCTTCGGGGACCCTTTCAGCAAAACGCTGCTTCTAGCAGCAATCCGGCAGCGCCGCCTTATACAAGTTAAGATGAAAGGAGCCCGACCTCTGGAAGAGCTCTATCCCAGACAAACCAGCCAAACAATTTTCTTTGGATGGTGCTGTCAAGTTTGAAGAACATCTGTAATAATCAGTGGTTTCTTTCACTGGACATGAACAAATTACCACGTACCGTCTCCCAACACAGCTCCCTACCACACTGGCCTCTGAAAGCAAAGGAAGGCCTGAAATCTCCACTCACTGCCGTGTTACAAGCGCCTGTTTGAAAAAAGGAGTGGGGGAGGGGAGAGAAAACACAACTTAACTTTCTCTCCGTACAATTAATTACCAGCGTATCATAATTTCAAAGTTGTAACGTTAAAACTTTTTCCCTACAGTTGTTAGGGAGGACTCCCCCTGCCAGCCATGATGGCATACACACGGCATCGGATTTTTCCTCATGGTGAAGCGACAACGGGCCACAACACACGAGGCAGCTGTGTTCAGGCACCGGACAACGGGTAGCTGAAGACGCAAAGGTGGGAAATAGCCAGGAGCCCCGCATTCACCCGGCTTTCGGCGTTCAGGGCGCTTTACTGGCCCTACCACAGGGAGGTCAAACTCACGGGCAGAGTGACGGCTTCTCCCTGAACTGAAGAGACTGAGGTAGAGCGCGCAGTTGATGAGGTGGCTAGAACCTGAGAGCAAAAGTGATAAGAAAAAGGCAAGTGCGCCAGGGTGAGTGAGCCGGCGGCACAGAAGGTCTGCACACGGGTTTCCTACCCGTTGGCAGAGGCCGGACTGCACCTGGGCAGAGGAAAAATCCCCAAAAAACAGAAGAGAAAGGCTGCCACAGGCCTGAGTGCAGAGTACAGGTGACAGAGGTTACATGGGTCGCTCCAGCTCAGGAAGAGTGGAGAACCCTGGATGAACACCTCAGACGTTCCTTCCGTAAAGACTCCAGAAAAGGCAACACTTTAGGAATAAGGACCACACCCCTGAATAGGAGCCAAGCCTTTAAATAAAAAATCAAGCAGAGCGAGGCTAACTACCCTTAACAAAGCACAAAAACAAGCCCAGCAGGATCAAGAAGATCCTCCAGTAATTTAACTGCCTACCAGGACTAACCTCACATCTTTTAAGACAGAACATAATCATATCCTCTATATGATGTATCATGCACATGCCCTGCATACAGTCAAAACTTCCTAGACGTGCAAAGTAGAATAGGGCCTGAAATAAAAATATGAGATGATCCAGATACTGGAATTAAAGTCAAAAAATAACGGAACAACTATAATGAATATGCTGGATTTAATAAAAAGTAGAACATCATAAGTAAAAAGGTTAAGAAATCTCAGCAGAAAAACAAACTAAAATGGAATCAAAAGAGGTCATTTTGCAGCTTAAAAGTCCAATATCGCAAATAAAAAACTTACTAGATGGGCTTAACTGAAGAAAATGGGTAAATAATATTAAAGGCATAAAAAAAACTGATCTAAATTGTTTTAAAAATGGGGAGAAAAATGAAACAAACCAACAGTGCTTCAGTGATCTCTAGACCAATATGAAGTAGTCTAATACAAAGCTGAGTTCCAAAAAGAAGACAAAAGGAGAGGAGAAAGAGATAATGGAGAGGGGAAGGGAGGGAGGGAGGAAGACAGAGGGATACACACAAAGAACTCCCTTAGCTGTGTCAATCAAAAATGTCTCCAGACACTTCCACATGCCTCCTAGGTGATAATATGCCTGGCTGCAAACCTCTAATCCGGAATATATAAAGAACTATCACAAATCAATAATAGAATGACAACCTCATAAAAAGAGAACAATGATTTATTTATTTTATTTTTATTTTTTAGTTTATTTATTTTGAGAGAGACAGAGAGCATGAGCAGGCAAGGGGCAGAGAAAGAGGGAGAATCTCAAGCAGGCTCTGAGCTGTCAGCACAGAGCCGACACAGGGCTCGAACTCCTGAAACCGTGAGATCATGACCTGAGCCAAAGTCTGCCGCTTAACCGACTGAGCCACCCAGATGCCCCAAACAATTATTTTTTTTTTAATTTAATTTTTTTTTTGAGAGAGAGACAGAGAGTGTGTGCACAAGCGGGGAAGAGGGGCAGAGGGAGGAGAGAGAATACCAAGCATATTCTACACTTAGCGCAGAGCCGAACCACGAGGGGCTGGATCCCACAACCCTGGGATCTTGACGTGAGCCGAATCGAATGCTCAACCAAGCCACCCGGGTGCCCTGAGAAAATGATTTAAAGACACATCCCAAAAGAAATAATATAAATGGTCAATAAAGCACATGAAAGAGATACTCAGTATCATTAATCCGCAGCAAAATGCAATTAAAACCACCATTAAAATCACTGTATATACTCCTCTCATACACTGCTAGCAGAAATGTAAAATAATACAACTGCTCTGGAAACCAGTTTGTAAGTGTCTTATAACATTAAGCATACACTTTTTATATGACCCAGAAATTCCACTGCTAGGTTATTTACCTTGATTTACCTTGAGAAAACATATTCACTAAACAAAACAAAACAAGAGAAGAAAGAAAAGAAAACATGCCCAGAGAAAGACGACTTCTTGAATTTATAACACCTCTGAACTGGAAATAAACCAAATGTCCATCAACAGATAAATGGATAAACAAATTCTAGGATACTCATTCAACGGACTACTACTCAGCAGTAAAAAGGAACGGGTCACTGATACATACAACAATATAGATGAATCTCAGAAACATTATGCTAAATGAAAGAAGCCAGACACAAAAGAATACATACTAAGTAATTCCACTCATGAAACTAAACAAAGGAAATGTAATCCATGGTGACAGACAACCTAAACTGTGTAAACAATGGGGTTAATGGTGAACACCTGCTTTCCTTTGGGAACTGTGGACTCCTGGTACGTGCCACGCAGAGGCTGCCTCTGTGACTAGCCTCCAGGAAAAATCCTGGGCATCAAATGTCTAATGAGCTTCTCTGGCAGCCATTCCACAGGTATTGTTACAATCCATTGCTGGAGAAATTAAGCATGTCCTTTGGGACAACACTGGAAGAGAACTCTTGAAACCTTATACTTGATTTCCACTAGACTTCATCCCATGCGTCTTTTTACTGATTTTGCTTTGTATGTTTTCATTGTAATAAATCATAACCCTAAGTAGCTCTTGCTGAATCCTGTGAGTGCAAACCACTGAAACTGGAAGTGGTCTTTGGGACCCCTCACACAAGCACAATTCTGAAGTTCGGAGGAGGGGCCAACAATAGACACATAAACATGTGACTCATCAGCACACAGCACCATTAGAGTGTATGAGATCAGTAACAGAATAAATACAGAGGAAAGATGAGCTCTGGGGCCCTCCAACAATTTGAAATCAGTCAAATGAGGAGGAACTATCAAAAAGGAACCGATAAGACACAAGGAGGTTGGATAAAAATCAGGATTATAAAGTATCCTGGAAGCCAAAAGAGGAAAAGTCCTCCAAAGGAAAGGAATCATGGTATCAAATGACAGCTCTAAAGTTTTAATAAGAGGAGACTCGGAATTGATCACAGGATTTAGCAGAGTACAGACCACAGGTCATACTAACAAGAGTAGTTTTATGAAGCAGTGGGGGCAAAAGAATGATTAGAGCAACTTCAGGAAAGAACAGAAGAGGAGGACATTGAAACAAGTTCAGGTAACTCCTATCTTCTGCTTTAGGAAAGCAGAAAAATGGAGCAAAACCTGAAAGAGAATGTAGGGTAGTTTTTGTTGTTATTCTCACCACAGAATTACAGCATGGTTGTGTGCTGGCGGAAAGGGTCCAAGAGCAGGAGGTGAGCAGTCCTTACGAAGCAGGAGACAGAGCAAACGGCTACTGGAGCAATGTCCTTGCTCCTTGTAAGTGAAAGCAAACAGGATCTAGTTATACAACAAAATGCACGCAGTTGGCCTTAGATTAAAGCAGGGACAACTTAGTGATGGTAACACATGGGACAACAGCGTATACGAGCACAGATACACAGATATGACTTGATATTCTCTCTCAATGAGAGTGGCAGAAAGTGCTGGAAGTCTAAAGAAAAGGAAAACAGTGTGAAATAGTCATTTAGGAGAGTGGCAAAGTGACAAGGATAACGCATGAGCATTTCTGGGTAGCTTTTTTTTTTTTTTTTTTAACGTTTTATCCATTTTCGAGACAGGGAGAGACAGAGCATGAACAGGGGAGGGTCAGAGAGAGGGAGACACAGAATCTGAAACATGCTCCAGGCTCTGAGCTGTCAGCACAGAGCCCGACGCGGGGCTCGAACTCACGGACCGCGAGATCATGACCTCAGCCGAAGTCGGACGCTTAACCGACTGAGCCACCCAGGCGCCCCTCTGGGTAGCTTTTAAAGGCCCACCTGAGAGTAGAGGTCATGAATGGAGATGAAGTATTGCTTTGTATGCATGCATTTCTGTTTCCAAGTCATATTTAGCTTTTCAGGTAGAAAGGTGGATTTGGCCAGGGTTGGGACTTCTTTTTAAAAAAAAATTTTTTTTAACATTTATTTTTAAGAGACAGAGAGAGACAGAGTACAAGCAGGGGAGAGGCAGAAAGGGAGACCCAGAATCTGAAGTAGGCTCCAGGCTCTGAGCTATCAGCACAAAGCCTGAAGTGGGACTTGAACCCACAAACCGTGAGATCATGACCTGAGCCAAAGTCAGACGACGCTTAACTGAGCCACCCAGGCACCCCCACCAGGGTTGGGGTTTCTTCAGGGAAAAACAGCAAAGGGAGTAGTGCGAGGAAACTGAGGCTCTGTGCCAGAGGGAATGTGATGACAGATTCCAAACCTGATACAAGGGAAGCGATAAGTAAAGATCCCAGGGAAGTAAAAGAATGTTTGAGCTGGGGAACTAGAGCTGGTAACTTCAAAGGAATAAAGGATAATGACCCAGGTGAAGACATACCAAGTATAAGTCCCGATGACTCACAGGAGATTTGAAATGTGGGGAGGTCAGGTGGGAAGCTGGAGAGAAGGGAAGGCAAGTGGTCTAGAACAATAATTCTCAAAGTGTGGTATGTGAGTCTCTGTGGGTCTCTGAGACACATTCTAGAAGTCTGAGAGGTCAAGACTATTTTTATATAATATTAAAGAATTATTTGCCTTGTTTACTGTCGTTATCTCAAGAATATACGGAGGAATCTTCCAGATGCTACCTGACTTAATGGGGACATCATTACGACAGCTAACAGAATGTATGTATCTATTCTTATGTTGCCTAGAATTGTCTATATTGATAGCTGTATGATATAACTAACTTTGTAAGTTTCCCCAAGATTAACTTAGTTTGTTGGAAATACTTCCACTATGTTCTGTTTGTCTTCAGTTTTATCTGTTGTAACCTCTTTATTGTCCAATAAATTACCTTAAAACCCAAACTTTCCTCGAGCCTACAAAGAAACACAGTTGAGAAATATGTACTTTGCTGTGTTTTGCAATATTAGTATTAAAAATGTTCTGGAAACCTCTACAAATTTTAAAACTTTATTTGAAACTGTTTGAAATAATTTATTCTAAAATAAGTTTATTCTAATACATTTTTCATCTACTTATTGATGGTTCTTTGGCTTCAAAATGATAAAATTAAAACATTTGCTGCAAAACCCACAGCTGTGCCATCTAAGTCTAAAGGTGCTGACAAATATAGATATGACATGGAAGGGAGACTGGAGCAAAATAGGAAAATAGGAAATTAACTATTAGAATTAACAAAAATTATTATTTCCCTCAAATGTATAGATGTTGATATCTTATTGTGCCTATCCAACAGAACATTTCTGAATACTACCCTAATGCCAGTTGTGGGCACACTGAGATCACATATTCAGTTTAAAGACAAGAATTTTGGGACACTTGGGTGGCTCAGTTGGTTGAGCATCTGACTCCATTTCGGCCCAGGTCGTGATCTCACAGATTTGTGAGTTCAATCCTAGTGTTGGGTTCTGCACTGAAAGCACAGAGCCTACTCGAGATTCTCCCTCTCTCTGCCCCTCCCTCCCCTGTTTGCACTCTGTCTCTCTCAAAATAAATAAACTTAAAAAAAAACAAAAACTTATTTTTATTTGAGAGACAGAGAGAGAGAGAGAGAGAGGACGAGCATGTGGCAGTAGGGGAGAGGGGCGGAGGGAGAGAATTCCAAGCAGGCTCCATGCTCAGCACGGAGCCCAAAATGGGGCTCGATTCCATGACCCTGGGATCATAACCTGAGCTGAAATCAAGAGCCGGATGCTCATCCAACTGAGCCATTCATGTGCCCCTGGAAAAAAATATTTTAAATGAAGATATGAAAAGGTCTTCAAAAGCCAGAACTGTTATAAAATTTCAAAGTAGAAATGAAAGAGGCACTGAAGCACTTTACAGGGTAATTATGGTGCTGGACTGGCTAGAGAGGCGCACACAACTGCTAGCAGCTGAGAAAGCCTGGGACGCGTGACAATGCTGAATGCCTACTAGATGAAAAGTCAGTAAAAAAATCACAATGCTGCCACTTTTCAATTACACAGTAAGTTCCTGAATTAAAGACTTGGCAGAGACAGTATCTTGTGAGCCAGACTACATTTTTGTCCTACAAACAGATTCATATACAGATGTAGCTGACCCTGGTATTTTGCTTCTATTAATTTGGTGTCAGAACCAATCGATCATTAAAGATCTTTTGCGTGAATGTACGGCCACAAACGCATGTGGTGTTGAAATACTCGAAACATTAAAAACTTTTATGAATCTCATGCTTTATCCTAAAACATCTGTGTTGACAGTTACACTGACGGTAGGTATGCAAAGCAACGTGGGTGACAATGGCAGGCACCTGAGCACAAATTAAAGCAGGGGCACCAAACTGTACCAGCAGCCATTCAATTCTCTGCCACACACTCTCGCAAGGAAAGAAAAAAAGGCCAGTTTAAGAATGTCTTTGATGAAGCAATTTATATAGCATTTTGTACTGACTCAATCTCAATTTTGAGTATATGTGTTCTTAATATTCTGTGTGACTAAGTACTATGTGTACGTCAGTCAAGGAAAAGCATCTCGAATGCTGGAGCTGAGAGCTAACCTAGCAGCTCTTTTCACAGAATGTCATTTTTATCTGAAAGGGTGACAAACCATTGTAATTCAGATTTGAGTACTTAGTAGACTTCCCTCAAAAGAGAACAAAATAAGCCTGTTATTTCAATGATAAAAATTCAATGATTCAAGTGAAAATTGGAATTGTGGAATACTTTTACCTACCACAGGGAATGTGACGGTGTCCCAATACATTAGAATTTAGAGACGTGGTAAGTAGTGATTTTTTTCCTGGATATTGTACAATGAAAGATATCAACATTTGGAAGATCTCCATAACTCAGTAAACCAACGTTTTCCAAATGACCAATGCATGATGTCACAAAACCACGCATGGATAAAACATCCATTCAAAGTATAAAAGAGACTGCTGAGGGGCACCTGGGTAGCTCAGTCGGTTAAGTGTCCAACTTTGGCTCAGGTCATGATCTCACGGTTAGTGGGTTCGAGCCCCGCATCGGGCTCTGGGCTGACAGCTCAGAGCCTGGAGCCTGCTTCAGATTCTGTGTCTCTCTCTTTCTCTGCCCCTCCCCCCCACTCATGCTTTGTCTGTCTGTCTCTCTCTCTCAAAAATAAACATTAAAAAAATTAAAAACTAAATAAGACAGATTGATGAATTTTAGTTTAACAGAGTATGCAAAGTTCATCGATACGATTTCAAATGTTTAAGAAAAGTAGCAAAAAAAACAATGTCCACAATTACCTGGAAAGACTATTAAAATGTTTTTTTTCCAACTACATATCTGCATAAAGCCAAATTTCCTTCATGTAGATCAACCAAAAACACATAATGCAGCAGACTAAATGCACAAACAGGCAGGCACTGGAATTCAATAAAATATTAGAGATTCACAAAACTGTAAACCAACGCCACTCTTCTCACAAACATTTTTGGAAAACAAAGCTAGTTTTCATTAAAATGTTACTCATGTCACCATGCAACGGGTTTATTATTGCTATTTTGAAACTAATTAATAAACATTTATAAAAGTTTCAGCCTTAATTCTCCTAATGATAAGTAACGATAGATATAATATACACTAGCAAAATCTCTTAATGGTCTTGAATGACTTTTTAAGAGTACAAAGTAGTTCTGAGATTAAAAAGTTTGAGAATTTCTGCTCTAGAAGCAACAAATGAGGGTGAGAAAGACAGTTATTTACCCCATCTTCAGGCCCCACAGTATACGGAACTGGAGAGAAAGTGGCCCAACTCACTGGGATCCAGGAAAAATATATGCTCATAAAGCTGCCAGCTTTCAGCTGGAGCAAACTGGTAAAAAAAAAAAACAAAACTCTCCCCTCTCTCCTAAAACACTAAACTTCCCCATCTTTACTAGATCTTTCTTCTCACATTGAGCAGTTCTATTACCACTGAACCCTGGAAAGATGATGCGGCAGCTCTAGCTAAGTAATGGTCCAGGTTGGCTCTTATGCTGATGGGCGATCCCTCTTAAACTTCACAGTATTACATATACCAGCAAAATGCAGCAGGAACAAGAATTTCCCTACCAATTTCACTTCCGCTCCCTCCATCTTGGACACTCCATAAGATGATGCTACTCTCTGAAGCAACAGCAACCATTTTGTCTTTGTCTCCATGTGGACCTCCAACTACTTTGGCATTTAAAGCTACTCGTTCAATAGTCCAATCCAAATATGGACTTGTAAACACTTGTTGCCATCCTGAAGACTCTTTGATTCTGTTAGTAAAAATAAAGTATAAGTTAGACTCAGCAGCAATTAAGCAAATACAAACGAATGTTCCAAAAAAATTAATCACAGCTATATTTATTAAATACAAGATTCTGCCAATATATTTCCTCTACAAAGCCAGAACAATATTCTTAAGCTATCTTCTATTTACATACATAGAACATATAAGCCACATAACAAGAGACCAGCATTTTATATTTCTCCAAAGGAAAGTTTAGAACAATCACTCAGATTTTGAAAAAGCTTTAACAACTTAAAAGAAAAGAAAAAGATTATATCTTTCACTTTTCTACTCAGAAAAGTGCTACTATCATTATCTATGGATAGAACAGTCACAAAAATCAGAATTTTAGGATATTATTCCTTTCAATTATTAATCAGTTATTGAGTTATTAACTGTAACTACCTACAATCAACCTATTATTTTTTGGTACTTCAGGCGACAGGGCTGATAGTCTATCCAGGTAAACCAAGATGAAGGCATAATCCGGTATATACCACTATGCATTCCAATAAACTGGGACAATCAAATGAAAAAAATGTAGGGCTTTGGAAAAGCCTGATTTTAAAGGTTTCATTCTAAATGAAAAAATTGCATGAGCCTATTCTTTCCAAATAAATAAAGCCTACCACGGTTCAGATCTGCAGTTGAGTGACTATAAATGCTTTAATATTTCATCACTTATAAACATACCTTTAAGTTCTTAGTAATTTTTCTGCCCTACCTGAACTTAAGTCTTTCAGACATGTATTCCATGTGATTATATAGCCAGCCTTCATACATTCAGAACTTACAGTTATGCAGTCACAAGTAATGACCTCAACCTTAACTATGGAATATCTGTTTTTGAAGTCACACCGATGGAAACAAAGTTGTAAAGTTTTTATTTGCCTTACCTATGACAATAAACACAGCGTGAAGAAAACGATGCTCATTTATATACTACCTGACACACAATCATAAAAAAACCTTCAGTGTTCATACATGACAGTTACCTGAGGACCTGGGTAGAAATACTTTCGCTTCAATTTTGTTTAATAACGTGTGCTAACATGCACCTGGAGGGCTCAGTCGGTTGAGCAGGTGACTCTCGATTTCAGCTCGGGTCATGATCTCACAGCTTGTGGGTTCAAGCCCACAATGGGCTCTGCACTGGCAACACAGAGCCTGCTTGAGATTTTCTCCCCTACCCCCAAAATAAATACATAAAACTTAAAAAAAATTTTTTTGAAGTACGCTAAAGTAATACAACCATAACTCGCAAAAATATGCAATTCAGCCTTATCATTTCAAAGAACTAATGATTTCCTTAACTTCAAAAGAATATACAGAAAATGCACAATTTTTTTAAGAAAATGCACAATTTTTCCTAAGCATTATATGGTTCTGCAATTACTCACTTCAGCCACCAGATGGGATCATGTGTTATGATACATAAACAGAAAAAAATCATTTAGTAAAATCTAAACATGTACAAACATTGAGATATGACATATAGGCCCTCTTAGGAACTGTCAAACTGGGCACAAAGCAGGGATTTGCCAGCACCTTGAGAATAGTGACCACACGCTGCTGATGTAGACACAGACACATACGAGGCTCAGGACAGTGTTCAATAGAGATGCTGTGCGGAATTTAATGATGTGATTTTTGTGATCATTACTTTAGAAATGTAAGTGTATATGAGCTCATCTTTTATAGAAATCATACTTATAAGGTACCTTTCTCTACAGAAATTAGGTTATTATAAAATAGGGATGCCAAAAAAGAGTAAAAGAATCAGGACAACATATTTGAAAGTGATTATAACAATTAGAAAATTTAACTTGAGGCACCTGGTGACTCAGTCAGTTAAGCATCCAAATCCTGGTTTCCGCTCAGGTCATGATCTCACAGTTCATGAGTCTGAGCCCACATGGGGTTCTGCACTGCGAGTACAGAGCCTGCTTGGGATTCCCTCTCTCTCGGTCCCTCCTACATGTATGTGCTCTCTTTCTCTCTCTCTTTCAGAATAAACCAATTATTCTGATTAAAGATTAAACAAAAAAGAAAATTTAACTCAATATGATAGGTGATACTGTTTTTAAGTTAAAATCAAATACAAAGATGAAAAACATATATGCTTTATCATTTTCCACACAAGTGACACAAAACTTTAATATGTAAAACAAGACAGATGAGCTTTGATTGGTACTCTACCTCCTTACTCCTGCCCAGTGAACCAACACTATGAAATCAGGAGACTTATGCAAAGAATATGAATACCATCCACATTAAAATCTCAAAAGAAATGCAGTGGAGGAGTCATGCCCCGACAACATTGTGCAACTTACTACAAATACGTAGTACCCCAGATTATATGGGAACAGATAAAATAGGTCGTTTTAGAAGACAGTCTAAAATTAGATCTAAGTATATCTATACAAATATAAAGCAAGATAAAGGAGGGCTTGCAAATTCACTGAGGAAAGGATAATTTATGTGATAAAGAATCAGAACATAATTAGCTACTACCCTCTTGGAAGAAAAGAAAATAGATCCCTAAATCTCACACCATAAACCAAAAGCAAGTTCCGAATGGATTGAAGATCGAAAAGCTCCTGGAGGGCAACAATTTACACAACCTCTCTTCAGTAACATAGATATACAAAAGTAAACAGGTAAGCGTGGGAGGGAGGAAAAAAAAGAGAGAGGGAAACAAACCATGAGAGACTCTTAAGGTCAGAGAACAAACTGAGGGCTGAGGGAGGGAAGTGAGTGGGGGAAGGGCGATGGGCACTAAGGAGGGCACTTGTTGGGATGAGCACTGGGTGTTGTAAGTGATGAACCACTGAACTACTCCTGAAACCAACACTGTACTGTGTGTTAACTAACTAGAATTTAAATAGAAATTTGAAGGAAAAAAAAAAAAGTAAAGCCTAAGAATATGGAAAATTAGTAAATCTAGGTGAGAACATACAGGGGTTCAATGTACTATTTCATTTTTTAGGGTTTTAAATTTATGAAAAGCTGTGGAAAAACAACTTGTGGAAAAGATTACACTATTGAAATCATTTGAGTATTTATTTTGAAATCTTCTAATTGCCACTGTGTTAAATGATTTAACCATATATGAGGAAATGCAATACATCCTCAATTCTCTTCCTTCGTCACTGTGCATAATTAGTCTGCCATCAACAACACTCAGAGAAAGCAAAGAAAGGTCATGGTCAAAAGCAAACACAAAAAATGGAAAATGTAACAGCATCCTTCTGATATTTGTCACTCAGTGAGGGAAATTTTGTGCAATACTGCATGTCTCTGTGTGGCAAGTAGCAATCTTCAGTACTGCTGTGCAATAACAGAGGTTACACCTGGGTAACATAACTATTTCACAACTCCTCTGGAATTCCTTATTAATAAAAACACGTACATAATATTTAACCAAATAAAAAATAAAATCTAAAATAGTTTTCTCAACTTAGAGCCACAGCCCTTAAGTTCAAAACACCTCCCCTCAAAAAATTCCTTTTTTCAAATCAGTCTTGCTTCATATAAAAGTCATCCCCAAAGAAATCACCCAAAAAGTCATTTCCATACTATTTAATAATTAAAATAAAAAAAACAGAATACTCTCAGAAGGAAAAGTTTGCACTAACTCTCTATTGCAATGAAAATATAACATAGAGATTATTGTTACAAAAGGCTTTTTTACCCAAATGGCTAACCTACCAATAAGCTCAGATTTAAACAAATACATCTGGGATTCTTTAAAATACATCTGTAAACTCTATAAGTTATTTTTCATATTTTTAATCTATTGTGGGTATTTTTTCTTAACTAAACTCAATAGTGACAAAATGTTTATATATTCTTTTATTTTTTAGCAATTAAGTGGGATAATAATCACAACCGTCTATGTGCTACTATGCCACTTTGTCAGAGTAACACTGTATACAGTGATTGTGAACAAAGAATCCTACCCCTTCTCCAATTTAAAGAAACAGAATCACTGGTCTCCACTACATTCTTCTTCATTCTCTCTTAGTTTCTGAGAATGCCAAGAATTAGTAAAACCAAACCACCTCTGTGTAAGTCTCACATGTTACAGACATTAAACCATATCACTGCTGCCCACAATTGTCCTGCTTCAATACCTCACTCCCAACTCTTTGAAAGTCATGACCAAGTCTTACTACCCCCACCTACAGAGTACAAAAGACTGAAATCACTATAGACAGAAAATCACAAGACTCCTATTAGTAATTCTGCCTAGCCATTTAGTCTAATAGTTAAGTGATTCAAGAGCTGGACAGAATAAGCAAAAAGAAATAACCTCAAGATACCTCAATTCTATCACAGTTGATATTAAATGGGAAAGATATATAAAAGCTATCAGAACATTTATCAAATTAATTACATAAATAAAACCAAACGAAATCTAGTCAAGAGACACAGAAGTGGGCAAAATACGCAGGAAAAAAATATGATGACTAACAACTCTTATGTCTGTAAATATAAAATTGCAATTATTAAGAACTACACCTCTCCAAAAACAAACCTTTATTACTTATACAGTACCTGTAACACACAGCGAAATGAGCATATGCAGCTACAATCCAGTTGTGATGGCCAGCCACAATTAGCACCTTTCGTGGATCCACAGGAAACCCTGTTGATTGTAGAAAAAGAAGTGGTTAATGTTCTAAAGCCGGGGTGCGTATACTATGGCCCATGGGCTGATTCCAGTCTTCTACCTGTTTTGATTAATAAAGTTTGGCTGAAACACAGCCATGCACATTTATTTACATATTGTCCTTGGCTGTTTTCAATGCTGCAATGGCAGAGTCAAACAGTTCAGACTGAGCCTAAAATGTTTACTGTTTCTTTAACATAAAAAGTTTGTCGGGGCACCTGGGTGTCGGGGCACCTGTCGGGGCACCTGTTTCTTTAACATAAAAAGTTTGTCGGTGCACCGCTCAGTCGGTTGGGCATCCGACTTCAGCTCAGGTCATGATCTCACTGCTCGTACGTTTGAGCCCCACGTCGGGCTCTGTGCTGACAGCTCAGAGCCTGGAGCCTGCTTCAGATTCTGTTTCTCCCCCTCTCTCTGCCCCTCCCACGCTCGTGCTCTGTCTCTCTCTGTCTCTCAATAATGAAGAAATGTTTAAAAAAAAGGTTTGTCAACTCCTAAAGATTTAGAGCAAACAGATGATCACAAACTTTTTAAATAAATTATATGTCAAATGAGATATAAAAATATAAATGATATATTTACATTAAAAGACAGGTAAGGCAAAGATCACATCTTTAAAAAATAATTACTCACTATCACTCAGAACTAAAACAATTTGCATTTTTTTTTTTTCTGTCTACTTCTGTAATCTTTGTTTACCTAGCCTAACAGTCTCTTCTCCAGTTCCAGAGAGAGCAGGCTGGGTACCATTTCCCCGAGCTTCACTTTCTGTGGAATTTAATCCATTCCTAGAACCAGCAGAGGATCTAGTTGTGTTGTTTATTTTACGACTAGGAATACCTATAAAAAGAAATAATAAGGTACATTTATTTCTAAATTCACCTACCAAAAATTTATAATTTCACACTGTAACAAAGAAATATACAAATGTGAATTTCATCATAGCTAAAAAATACCTTCCAATATAGCAATTTATTACAAATAATTTAATTACTGTGAAAAACAACAAAATGAAAATGAAATAAATTCTTTCAACAGATTTCTATTTATCAATCATGTTATATTCCATTTTAGCTAACTCTAGCTTACTGAAATCAATCATTAATTCAGTTGTCACCAGTGTTCACATTTGCTGTCTGTTTACAGTGTTTCCAGTTGCTTTGTGTTCGGTACAAGGCACTCACGGAAACTGCTTTACAGCTCAACTGCCCCTTTTACTAAATGTCTTTTATTTGGCAGAAGAGTCTGTTTTGGAATGAAATCTTGCTCAGAAGCCCAGCTTAACAAAGGTAAAGGCAAAAGTCTCCTAACTGACCGAGGTGGGACAGGGATGACAGGCACCTCACGGCCTCTCTCTCGTACACTGGCCTATGCCTGCAGAGCTCCCCGGGTTCTACAGAAAGGACACTGACAGCCGGTGCTCTAACACGGGCTGGCAGGCTACGGGCCATGGCTGTTTACATCAATAAAGTTGTACTGGTTGCATCCGTTCATGTCCACAGAGCGTACGACAGGGCTGAGTAGTTGCCATCCAGATCTTCTAGCCCACAAGCCTGTCTGGCTTTTTCCAGAAAAGAAAAAGTTTGGCACATCCCCACTCTAACATACAGTAGGACTTCTGTTAAAATTAAAGTTCTCAGCATTCCTAGTATATTTATACACGAGAAACTCAATAATCAAGAAAACAGATTTTCCTCTCTACATGCCTGTACTTGCCAAACGATGAAAAACCAAATTTTCTTAAAGACTAGCTAAACGAAGCAGAAGTACCTGGTGGAGGCAAGTAACCATGAAAAAGGACACTGCCGCAAGATGAGCGTTCCAGTTCTTCGCATAGGAGAAGCCTTCTTACTAAAAACATTTCAAAGCAAACTTGTCAAGAGTACATGCAAACAGAAAAATAGGACTCCATTTTTATTTTCTCTAGTTAAAGAGGATAAGGAAAGAAAAGGAAAATGTTTAAGTTAAATCAGTTGACAACCTCTTTTTACTATGAAAAACCACAAAAAGTAAGCACACTGAACCAGGTCATCAAAAAACAGGACCTGGTACAAAACATATTTCATTAGACAAGTTTACTACATGAAAAGTCACATCATAAAAACAAAATTATTAGGACAACACATACCTAATGGAGTGATTCCATAAAATTCTGCTTCATGCCTGAGAACATTAATACTTACTCCCCTACAAAAAAAAAAAACAAAACACCAAACAAATGGTATAAATCCTCCAACACTGGCAACTTGGATTATCTGAAGCAGAGGGAAAAAGTACTACATTCTTAAAGTGAACAAATTCATAAGGCTTTAAAACTTATTCTTCTAATATCTTTAGTCATTTTAAAAGCTCTAAATAAAACAAAACAAAACAAACAAACAAAAAACAAAACGCATGCCAACGAAAACATTTTTTTACTTAAAAACCATTCCCGTGTAGATGAATTGGGTAACTGAGAAATTAGGGCTTCAGAGGGTTAATATGAATAAATTATCAAGAAATACCTAATAAGGCAAATAAGAGTAAGAATCATTCTTGTATGACATTTATTGCTTTTAAATTTTTATCATAATTATTTCTATATGTATTTTAACCTCCCCAATTATACTATAAAGATCCCTACTCCAGGCGCCTGGGTGGCTCAGCGTCCAGCTTTGGCTCAGGTCACGATCTCATGGTTTGAGTTTGAGCCCCATGTCTGGCTCTGTGCTGACAGCTCAGAGCCAGGAGCCTGCTTAGGATTCTATGTTTCCCTCTCTCTCTCTGCTCTTCCCCCGCTCTCCCTCTATCTCTCTCTCTCTCCAAAATAAATAACATTAAAAAAAACTTTCTTAAGATCCCTACAAGCGCATGATCCATCCATTTTCATATACCTTGCATAATGACTGTATATAATAATTATGTAATAAATATTTGTTGAACAAAGAAATTCAGATAAATGACTCTTCTCATCAGAAACCAAAAATAAAAATATAAAGAAAAAGTGGGGGGGGGGGGGAGACTAGCCTTAAAAAGGGCTAAGCTTACTAGAAGATGTTATAGGACCATTAAATAATTTGAAAATAAAAAGTAAAAAGAACAGAAGATTAAGAGCTTACAATACTAATGATTCATTTTGACTTGCAGTTATAACTTGTCCTTACTTTAAAAATATTGCCTGGGAAGAAATAAGAGCAGCATCACTAAAAATTAAAAGGATAATAAAGGAATACTGTCAACAATTCTTTTCCCACAAATTTGATAACCAAGATGAAATGGACCAATTCTTTGAAAGGTATCATTTGCTGAAATTCACATAAGAAAAAAAGAGACAATCCGTATAGGCCTATACCTACTAAAGGAATTGAATCAAAACAGAAAGCAACAGACCCAGAAAGATTCACTAGTGAATTCTACCAAACATTTAAGTTAAGAAATCATACCAGTTCTCTATAATCTCTTTCAGAAGTTAGAAATAGGAATATTTCCTAACTCATTTTATAAGGCCAGTATTACCCTAATACCAAAACTAAGACACTATAAGAAGAGTACAGACCAGTATCTCTCATGAACATTGGTGCAGAAATTCTCAATAATGCCATAAGGCAAGAACTGTAATAAAGGCACACAGAAAACATACAACTGTTATTCACAGATGACATGGTTATCTATGTAGAAAATCCAAAAGTACAGACAAAAAACTCCTAGAACTAATAAACGATTATAGTAAGGTTGCAGGATACAAGGTTAGTATATAAAAGTCAATTGCTATGTACTAATAATGAATAGTGGAATTTAAAATTAAAAACATAATACCATTTACATTAGTACCACCAAAAACAATTATTTAGGTATAAATCTAACAAAAAATATGTTAAGATCTATATGAAGCAAACTACGTAACTCTAATGAACAAAATCAAAGAACTAAGTAAATGGAATGATATTCCATGTTCATGGATTAGAAAATTCAGTTTTGTTAACATGTCAGTTCTTTACAACTTCATCTGAAATTCAATTAAATCCTAATCAAAATTCTAGCAAGTTATTTTATGGATATTGACAAACTGATTCTAGAGTTTCTATGGAGAGTGAAAAGACCCAGAATAGTCAACACAATATTGAGGGAGAATAAAATTGGAGGACTGCCAGTACTCAACCATGGCATTTACCATAAAGCGATAGTAATCAAAACAGTGTGATACTGGCGAAAGAAAAGGCAATCTGAAAAGCCTACCTACGGTATTATTCCAAGCATAAGACATTCTGGAAAAGGCAAAATTATGGAGATAATGAAAAGATCAACGGTTGCAGGGCGGGGGGGGGGGGGGGGGGGGGGGATCAACAGTCAGAGCACAAAAGATGAAGTTAGTGAAAATATTTTCTATGATATTAAAATGATGGACACGTGTCATTATACATTTGTCTAAACCCACAGAATACACAAGACCTAGAGTTAACTATAATGTAAACTATGAACTTTGCGTGGTTATGATGTGTCAATGGAGGTTCACCCTTGGCATGAAAAAAAAAAAAAGTACCATTCTGGTAAGTGATGTTGATAATGGGGTAGGCTATGCATGTGTAGGAACAGGAGGTACATGAGAGATCTCTGTATCTTCCTCTTGATTTTGTTGTAAACCTAAAACCGCTCCAAAAAAGGTCTTTTAAACAATTCCTTGGGTTTAATAAACACGTACAACTGCAATGTTAAATTGCTTTTGTTTGTCAAATTGGTTGTGACTGGTTTAACACAAAAACAGTTAAACCTTTCTTTTCAAAACCATCTGTGTTAACAGCACAATAGTGCTGGCTAATTACGAGGTGGCTCAGGTCACAACAGTTCTTGAACCCAGTCTCCTGGGGAGGACAAGAAAACAAATATGGTAATTATAGCGCAGTGTGATAAGGGCAACAGAAGAATTTTATGGAAGGTAGAAAATTAGAATACAGTATTTTTTAAATTCCTTCCCATCTTCTTTTGAAAGGTACTACTACTTAGAGAATTTTAATTTGATAGGCCTCTTTAAATGAAGTAACATAGCAATTTATAAGAAGCGCAATCAATAAATACAGATATTTAATTCTTACTAATTCTGCCTTTACTGGGTTATCTAGCTGTGAACTAGTCACAAGAAATCGACCACAAGTAAATTTAGGCTTCTTTCATCAAATTCTATGAGTCAAGATAATTTTATTCAAGAAGTAGTTAGTAACTTATTTGCCACCTCCACGGACCAAAAAAAAACAAAAAGCTCCAACAAACTCTTTTATTGATTCAGTAAATATCTATTGAAAAGCTACAAAGTGACTATATGCAGTCTTTTTTGTTTTATATGCACTGTTTTAACACTGGAAAAATCACAGGAAACAAGAGACCAAAAGATTTTTGTCATCTTTAAGGAGCTCATATTCCAGTAAATATAAGCCAAAACTTACATAATATTATAAAGAAGCAGGTCAAATAAACAACCAGAATTTTTAAAATATTTTTTAGATTTTATTTTTAAGTAATCTCTATACCCAACATGGGGCTTGAACTCACAACCCTGAGATCAAGAGGCACATACTTCACCAACTGAGCCAGCCAGGCACCTCTAAACAATTGGAATTTTAAAAGCTGTGTCTAAAAAAGTATAAAGAGATCTTCAGTGACAGTTCACTAGGAATATAGGGAATAAAAGAATAATAAAGGCAAATTAGACTGTAAATTCTTAGTAGGAATCCAGATGTTGGCAAAGTTAAAGTAACAGTTTAAATGGTCATTCGTTTATCTACAATCTATAAAACTCATGTATTGGACATGACGCATAAAACTCATGTACCAAACACAATGCTAGATCCTGGGACTATATAGGACAGTGCTTACCCTGTTGGAATTTAAAGTCAAACAGAAGATAGACTACTAAAAAAGCAAAATGTGTAAGAAATGTTGTGGTAATGGCAGGACAGGAAACTAGGAAGACCTATACTGAGTGGACATACCAGACATTATTGAAGAAGTCAGGACCAAGACCAAGACCACAAAGGGGCGCCTGGATGGCTCAGTCAGTTAAGCGTCCCGCTTTGGCGCAGGTCATGATCTCACGGTCCGGGAGTTCAACCCCTGCATCAGGTTCTATACTGACAGCTCAGAGCCTGGAACCTGCTTTGGATTCTGTGTCTTCCTCTGCCCCTCCCCCACTCGTTCTCTGTCTCTCTCTCTTTCAAAACTAAATAGTAAAAAATTAAAAAAAAAAAAAAAAAAAAAAAAAGACCAACACCACCAAGAGGTGAAACTGTTGAAACAAGAGAAATTTAGCAGGGGCAAGATCGTAGAGAGCCTTATGAAACAATAAACTCCCAAATCCCCAGCCATTAATCCAAGAACATATTAAATAAGAGTTTTAAGTAGAGTAGCAACCAGATGACATTTATATTTTTAGAAGATAAGTTTGGCTACAGTGTGAAAACTAATCGGAAGGAAGTAAGAATGCAGGCAGGAAACTGAATGGGAAGCTAGTGGAGGGGTCTAAAGGAAGAGATGATAGATACGACGGTGGCCTCTACCTGTGAGTTTAATTCTGCGGAAACTTTCAAGCAAAACAATTTGGGGATGGGGGCGGGGGAGAACTTTTTCGTTCCACAGAATATTCCAAAAACACAGACCTACCGGTAAGAATTTACTTTAAAAAGATACATTTCTTACCTTAAATCTAGTTCTTTTGTCCGAAGAAAATTTAAAATGGGTGCAAATGCTGCTGGATCTCGATCAATAAATATCTGTAAATGAAGAATTGTTTTATTTTCAAATTATAAATTCAACTAATTAATCTGTAGCACTAAGGGGACAAACACTAAATTATTTAAATACCGTATTTATTTGATCCCACTCTTAGATTTTAATGTTTCTAAAGTTAGAATGCAGTTTTAAATGTGTGCATTTAAGGTAGTATTGTCTCTTCACCCAAAAACCTATTATTAGATTGATAATATTTTAAATGTAGGAATACTGGCATCTATTTATTGATATTTTTGGTAAAAGTGACATACTTTTTATCTGAAATATTGTAGAAATCAGTAAATACTTCAAAACCATTATACATAAATAATACCTTCTTATGTTATCTTATCATTAATTACTGGTGACAATGACTGTGACTTATATAATTTGTGATTCATATGTGAATTAATGAAACAACAATGTACTTTAATAAAACACACAGGGTAATCAAGAAAAATAAATACTGCACATTACTATAAAAACTGGAAACGAATACTATTCTCATAGCATTTTTACATTCCATTATCTCAGTTTCCTCAAAAGCCAGGGATGGGGGATGATGACAAAACACATTTCTTAAATAACAAATACTGCACCACATACAGGGAAAAAAACAATGCTTTAGAAAATATGAAATAGGTAATTGATAACTTTCTACAGGAATGTATACCAACACTTTGGATACAGATTTTAAATCAATCATAAAAGTTCTAACCATAAAAATGAACACCTTTTAAAGCTTGCATTATTCAATTAGACAGAAAAATGATAGCTAGCAGTAAACCTCTTTATACTATGATTGATTATGTTTCTACAATAAACGAGGTTGTTCTCGCTACGTAAGCTCTTGCTTTTGTTTTTATCAGGACCAGTGAGAAGTTGGAGACACAACAGATTGGTGCAGATGTTGTTACTACTGATGTCTATAATCTCTCATGGACGTACGTGCTTTTGCTGCCTAATTTCATCTGCAAATCCCATCACAGCAAATAAGTACGTCTGGTCACTTTATTGCCTCCAAACAGAAAGCTATTTTAGCTTTTGTGAGTACTAGCCATTTCCTTTACATACCGTTGTGCACATTATAACTGTTTTTTAAATGTATAAACTCGTATTTCTGTACTGCACCCTGATAGTTCTTTCCTTCCCTCATTTTGCCATTGCTGTACAGGTTCCTAAGGTTTTTCTCCAAAATAAAAAAATTGTAGGACTTAATTAATTTGCAATATCTTACCATTCTAATTCAATATCAAAATGCTTTAGTATCCATATTCATCTAATTATTGCTAAAGTTTTAATTACTGATTAAAAGTATTTCCTCTCCTGACAATGTAAGCTCATATCATCCAATCTCTTTAATCATAAATACCTAAATTGCTATATGCAGTATTCCATTTTGAGTTCTATTAATTACAGAAACACTATATGTAACAAGAAATGAAACACTTTTTAAGTACATATACATCACTTTCATTTAGTGGTTATTAAAATATTAGTTTTTCTGTCTTCTTAGAGTCACTATATAATACAGAACAATCATTAGCATTATTATTAATTAATTATATTACTAATAAACATTTCAAGTTAGAAATATATATCAGCATATTATACTCACAGCACCAGTTTCATCTCGCAGTGTTGAAATTCGTCCACTCAGCAAACTAGAAGAGTCATGATCAATAAGCGGTTAGTTCCTAAAAGCTGAGTATGAAAAGAATGCCCTCATTTTTTATCAAATGTCCAAGACCAATACAAATGAATCATCCTATCTTCAAAATAATATCAAAAATTTTAAATCTATTTTAAAAGTGAAGATTTTTACCCAAAAAATGAAAACATTAATTTAACCAGAAAAATAAATTTTTTTATTACTTTAGTAATCAAGTTTTAAAAAAAAAATGGTACTAAAGAATTATATAAAATACCTGGAAAAAAAAGAATCTGGAATCCACATAAGGGTTTGTCTTGAGGTACTAAATCTGCAATTAAAAATAATCTGGTATTATAAATGAGGACATGATTTGAAATCTCAGTGTTAACCTGCTTCACATAATAATTTACAAGTTGTTGCACAGCTATAGCTACATCAATTATGTACATTTATTATTTTAAAATCGTGCCAGTTTCAATTCAGAGCTAAGATTATTCAAAGAGAGCACAACAAAAATCACGGAATTTTTTTTATTTTTTATTTTAGAGAGAGAGTGTGTGTACAACCTGGGGGGGGGGGGGCAGGGGCAAAAGGAGAGGGGGAGGGAGGGAGAATCCCAAGCAGGCTCCATGCTCAGCAGGGAGTCCGATGCAGGGATCACCCTGGGATCCTGACTTGGTGACCTGAGCCAAAATCAAGAGTGAGACGCTCAACCGATTGAGTCACCCAGGTACTCCCAAAATCAAATAACTAATTCGCTAACATATAATGCTTCTTAAAATACCACTTTCCAGCATGCCATCTGCTGAAGAATCAACAAAGGCCATCACAAAAAGTCCAAAATTCTCAACATTTATAATTACCTTCAAGTCCCATTCCATCTCTCCAACACAAGTGTATTCCCATCTAATAAGATAGTACTTCAATACCCTTGGACAATTCATGCTTACTCTCTCATTGGGTATCTACTCTACCTACATATTCTTTTTTACTTTCTGTTGCCATCACCATGTGTCCTCACACAGAAGACAGCCAAACAGACTTCTGCTTTTCTCCACATTCCTTGTCTAGCATTATGACTGTTCTAAAGCAGTCCCTGTGCCCATTAATCAGATTAAGAAAGGATCCAGGGAGTTCATTCAAGAAACCACGGCAAATTTTGCAAGTGTATATCTTAGCAAAATCTTAAGAAAACATGAGGAGCAGATTACGGCTAGTCAAAGGAAACTGACTTGGCCAAATAAATAAAAGCAAATTCAGTAAATGGCAAACTGAAGGATACAAGGATCCACTGCCCCCCCCCCACACAAAATCACTATGTTCTTGAGCCTATCAAATTAACTCCAAATAAGGATCACTTATAACTTGTGATCCTTCACGCACTCATTATTCAGCAGACTGCCAGAGAACTCAAATTTTGTGTCACTTAGAAAATTACACAGGTCTGCTTAAAGTTGCATTAGCAGTTTCAATTAAAATCAGCAGTTTGGGGTAGGGTTAGTAATCTGAAATTTATGGGCAAAAGGATTAGATCCTCTCCCCCACCAATTTTCCACTTTTCAAACAAGAGGAAGACAAATGGGGGGGGGGACCCCACAGAACGTAAAAACCAGGTTTCAAGTCTGACGTCATAAAAATGACATTTGCAATTACATGCGGTGCCTGGGTGGCTCAGTCAGTTTCGCGTACAACTCTCGGGCTTCACCTCAGTCATGATCTCACCGTTTGTAGATCTAGCTCTACACTGGGCTCTGCACTGACAGCTTGGAGTCCGCTTGGGATTCTCTCGCTCCCTCTCTGCTCCTCCCCCCGTTTGCGCAGGTGTGCATGTACTCTCTCCCAAAAATAAACTTTAAAGAAAAAATAAATTAGCTACACTTTAAGGAAAAAAATAAATAAAGTTACATGTGACAAGCATAATTTTCTGCAATATATATGAAAGCCTTATCTAATGGTTTTTAGCTCCTATCCACAGTGTGCCAAGAAAAGGGCCATGTCCAATCTGGTCTCAGCAGAAATGTTACTCAAGATATTAGCATAATATCTACACTTCTAGTTCTTGCTCTTTGCCTCCCTCTCAATTAACTTGGAAGCAATCTAATTAAAATTATTTATCCTTCAATGTTACTATGCCACCAACCCTTACATTTCCCATTTTTACTTCAAATTCCTTTATCAAACCTGTAAGGCTGGTACTATTATCATCACTTTACATTTTAGGAAAACTAAGCACTAAAAAATAATTTGCCCTAGGCTGCTGAGTAGTTACAGGGAAAGCCTGGGAACTGGAATCTGTATCTGCATGATTCCAAAGTCCTTTGTCCATAAGTTCCCCACTAGCAGATCCCAGACCTCTCTTGTGAGGCCTCAAATTGTACTCATTCATAACAGAATTAATCACAAATTGAGTCATATTAGGTTTCTTTCACTTCTTTAGGGTTTTTTTTGGGGGGGGGGGGTTGGTAAATACTGTTAATTCTAAGTGAGCCCTTTTCTTCTCTACTTCCTGAATTACCCACAGTGTTAAATAAATCATAAAAATTGCTCATTTCTATAATTCCTTTGAATATGTCCAATTTCATATCCTTCCTCTCTTCGGGGGGTGGAAAGGACCTCACGTATATAACATATGCTTCTCTGCTCACAGTATACCCTCCTTTTGAGTCTTACTCTATCACCTTGGAGCCTACCTCCATTCTTGCCACAGGTAGTTCTCCCAGGGGCAATTCCTCAACTTTATTGAGAATCAAATCAGGATTTTTTTTTTTCTTCACAATGGCTAAGGTGATTGTGTTAATCTGTTTTGTACAAAATACAGATGACTTCTGGATCCTTTCTAGCTCTAAACTGTTGCAAGAGTCTATGATTCAAAGTAACTCAAGAAAATAGCCTTAGAACACTTGAAGTTGGATGTCCTATTTTCTATAGGCCATGTCATTACTTATTTTATAAACCATGTTATCCTAGCAAATCTATAAAGTTTATGCTGTTTTTTTTTTATTTAAATTCTCATTCCTATCTAACAACTTTCGTATGTCTTCTAAACTGTTCGATCCAATAATATATTTATCTTATTTTTGTATTCTTTGCTAATATCATCACTTAGAAAAACTTACACCCTGATAAAATCAAGTTTCATAAACAGTGAAATAAAATAAAGTGTTTCAGCTCCAAGATGGCTGCCTTTTATGATTAAAAAATTTAAACTCAATTCTACAGTCATTACCAAGAGTTCACTCATTATTAAACCATCCACTTTCAGCATGCAGTAAATAACACTACATTTAATTTTTATCGTAATAGTAATATCGTAATACTTTAGAATACCTGAAAAGAAACATCATCCACAATCTACAGCAATTAGGAACCAGTGCAGGTATTTTCAATGACTATAGTGCTATTCCTCAGCATTAACACACACTGCAGGTCGACTCTAGAGGGGGTATTCCTTTGCATCCATACGTTATCAAACCCGCAAAATTTCCATGTGATTTTAAGGGAAAAAACCCATTTCTTACATTAGGACACATGTCTTCTCCAGAAGACCAGTATCTATACAGAGCAATAATCGACCTCACACTGTTGAACGGTTTTGCATGGGGGGAGGGGGCGACCGGGAAAGAATGAAGAATTACTGATTCTTGTGTTGAATAAGTACACTTAGAATTAAACGTTTAGGATTAAAGTACGATACATTTTTATCCGTACGCTTCACAATGTTGTTTTGTATTTTTAAAAATATTAGTTACGTCCGGGATGTTGAAATCCTTTCATGTTCTCGAGCACTCTATCGTTCATCTCCTACCAAGCTTAAAACTCAACCACCCCTTCCTTCAAACAGAGCTGGCAAAGTCCCATTTTTGAGAAGAGTGACTCATAAGCCATACCGAATCCACAAATGATTTTCCCCCAAGAAAGCTTAATAGAAGTCACAGACAGGGAGTGGAAGGCAAGAGAGAGGATACAGAGCTTTCAGTCTGTCTACTCTGAGTAGACAGTGCCAATATCCAAAGCTTCTCAGAACCAACTGTTAAAATTGCGGTTCCTGGACCCACTGCCCTGCAGGTTGAACAGATCCTTCAAAGCTATACACCCAGAAACTCTGAAAATAAATAACGTACTGCAACTCTACTGTACTCCATCCACCGAAACCCTTCGAGACTGCAAACACTCCTTAATTAGAAGGGGAAAAGAGCACAGTACTCTTTCTTACCCACGCCCACCGACACCTTGTTGACCGAAAAGGGAAGCAGGTTCATCTGCAAAAGCCAAACCACAAGGCCAGGCTTCTACAAAATAAATTCCTCAAATACACTCTAAGGTTAGGTAAGGAAGGCTTTTTAATGTTCCACTTGGCCTGATAGTTTAGAAAGGGGGAGGGACAAAGGTTGGCATTCTAGGAAGGCAGCCACGGGCACATGGGCCCGGCTCGCTCTAATTCCAAGAGGCCCTCCTGCCTCTCCGTCCCCGGAGCAGAGACTCGAGACCGCCGACATTCTTCCCGCCGGGAGGGCCCCCGCGTCACCCACCGGGCTCGGCTCCCACATTCGCCCAAGTCCCCGCCAACCTTGGCCTCGCCGTCCCCCTGCAGGCCGTCCGCCGCATGCCCGCTCCGAGGCCCTTCTCCGCGGACTCACCTGGTCCCCCCGACGTTCAGCTGCACGATCTCGCCACTGCCAGCCGCCGCCGCGGCGAAGCTGCCGCAGTGCCCTCCCGCCATCTCCGGAGGCTCCGGGCGCGCACGCCGCCCGCCGTCCCCGGCCGGGGCCGTCGAGCCCGCGGAGGGAGCCCGAGGAGGCGGCGGTGGCGGCGGGGGCGGCGGCGGCGGCGGCGGCGGGGGCGGCGGCTGCGGCAGGGCCAGCAGGGCGGCGGCGGCCGGAGGGCGGGAGGTGCCCGGAGCGTCCCCCACCTTCCCGGCGGCCGGGCAGAGCTCTCTCGCGGCCGCCTCTTCCCCTCCGCTCCCGCGGCGCGGGAGGGCGGCCTGGCCTCCACCTCTCGCGGCCTCCAGGCCGCAGGGCCGGCCCCGGTCTCTCCTAGTGCTCGGCTCCCGCTGCCGCCGCTGCCGCCACCGCCAAGGCGGCCGCTGCAGCCGCAACCTGCCTGGGAGAAGGGGTCGCCGCTGGGGACAAAATACCGCAGCGCTCACCGCTTCGCCCGCCGCTGCGGGGGAGGGGGGGGGAGGAGGAGGAGGAAGGAAGGGCGGGGGAGGAGCTTCCCAACCCAGCGGGGCTGGCACTGAGGGAGTTAAGGGAATGTGCTCCTGGGCCGCCGCCCGTAGGCGCGGGTTTCCAGGTCTTTCCAAGCGCCCCCCACCCCCCCGCGCGATCCCAGCCCGTTCCGTTTTACATTTAAGGTTTTCCAGTAGTCAGATTCCCCACATTGGGGGCAAGTCTGGGCAGACTGTCCTAAGCAACTTTATTGTCTCCCTTCACGCCGATTTGGGAGGTGAAGGGGAAATTTCCTGGAGGTAGTAGTTGCTGCCTAAATGTAAAAAATACAAATACAATGAAAATTTGGGGATTTTGTAACTTTTTAAAATAGCGTTTATCTCAGCAAATTCATTACTGTATTACCCTCTTCAGTCTCAACCCTAGTCCCCCAAGCAGTTTTGTTACTCGTTTTGTTAAACCGGGAAGGAAACAAAAGGACAAAAACAACCCCTAGCATGTGTAGGGCAATGTGCTTCTGGAATACAGTAAGCATTCAGTGTTAGACACACACAAATATACACTTTAAGAATTGTTTACTTTAAATATATATTGGAATCTGAAAACTTAGCCGCTACTAAAGTGTATGTGTATGTATGTATATAATTATATATACACATAATTTTTAATTTTTTTTTAAATTTCAGAACGAGCATGGAGGCAGAGAGAGAAAGAATCCCAAGCAGGCTCCACACTCAGTGCTGAGCTGATGGGGTCTCCATCCCACCACACCTACCCCCATCCTGACCCAGCCGAAATCCAAAGTCCCATACTTAATTGACTAAGCCACCCAGGAGCCCCCTAAAGTATATTTTTAAAATCATAACACTATAATACCTGATGTTAGCTAACATGTTTCAGAGTTCATTATTAGTCTGTGGTACTAAACTCTGTTAAAAAGAAAGAATCAAGATGGAGTCACTTTTGCTAAACCCCATCAAGACTTAGTGCCTAATCTGGGGCACCTTGCTGGCTCATGTGGAAGCTTGGTGAGTTCAACCCCCACCTTGGGTATAGAGATTACTTAGAAATAAAATCTTAAAAAAAACCCAACAAAAAAACTTAATGCCTAACCTAATTGCAGCTTAAGCCTCTTCTAGGACTGGAAATTTAAAACAATTAGTCTGGGGGTCCCTGGGTGACTTAGTCGGTTAAGCCACCAACTCTTGATTTCGGGCTTAGGTCATGATCTCATGGTTCCATGAGTTCAAGCCCTGCATTGAGCTCTGTGCTTGCAGAGTTTGCTTGGGATTTTCTCTCTCCCTCTCTCTCTGCCCCTACCCTGTTTGCATTCTCTCTCTCTCTCTCTCTCTCTCAAAATAAACTAAATAAATTAAAAAATAAATAAATAATAAAGCAATTAGTCTGGAATTTCCCAATCAGCATTAGTGAGGAAACTTGCCAGATAAGCCCCCTTGTCTTTCCCTAAGGAAAGGTAACCCTACCTGGAATAATTGAATCTTTAAACCTCCCCCATTCCACCCTCCTTTTGCCTCTAAAAACTGTTTTTTTGTACCACTGTCAGAAGCTACCCCATTCATGAATTGTTGAATAAAACCAAAGAGATCTTCAAATTTACTCAGTTGGATTTTGTTTAACAATTCTTAGCATGAATTGTGTTTTTAAAAATAGTTTTACCAGAGGGATTCAAACTGAAGACCTACATGATGTTATGATTTTATTTTCATTGTCATAATAATAAAAAAAATAAAACACTCTGCTGGAAAATATACCAGTGATAATGATGACTTTATCCAAATTTGATTTAAAAGAGGCTAGCACTATTTATAAGATAAATATTATTTACCCCAGTTAACAATGATAATAATAATAGCTAATTTGTATTGTTAAAAAACAAAATTCAACTGAGTAGATTTGAAGATCTAATTGGCTTTATTAAACAAGTCATGAATCGGGCAGCATCCCATCCAGCAAGTAGAGGGGAGGTCTAAGGAATTGTACAAAATGCACGGTTTTTATAGGAAGGAAGATGGGGCAAGAGAGTTATCAGCAAAAGACAAGAAAGGATTGTTTCTGGCAAGATCACCTTCCCTTGCAAGGAGGGACAGGGAAAGGGGTCTTACTCAGATTACTTCATCTTTTGGAGGATGGAGAAGGCCCATGTGACAGATTATTTCATTGGTGCTATCGGAAAATTCCTGACTGCCTGGTTAAAACTTACATTTCTGGGGGAGGTTGACACTGCAGTCAGGTTAGGTATTCAGCCTACCCAGCTGGCACTTAAACTTGGCCTAAGTGATACCATTTGGGGCCTGTGGTTTTCTTTTTGACATTATTTATTACCAATTTTTCACATCCTAGATGGTTTACATATTTTTTGTCATTCTTTTTCTTTACAACTATTATCACTATTTTAAAAATAAAAAAATCTGAGAGTTAAAATGATCAGGAAACTTGCTCAAAATTACATAGCTGGCAAGGGGCATAGCAGGAATTTGTAGGCGGGCAGTTGAATTTCAGGGCCTCTCTCTGTACCCTAAACCTTCACTTTATACTGAGGTGAGTAACAGTTTAGATTAAGGAGCAGCACACTAAGAATCTCTCATACTTTAAACAGTGTTAGTTAGCTATCTTTGCTCCAACTGATAATGTCCATTTCTATTAGGATCTAAAGTTTTGTTTTCAAATTGGCAGTATAGAATTAGGTGGTAAAAAGGCCATTTAATTTTTCCTAGGCCCATAACTTGAAAGAATGTAAAAGCATACTAACAGATTTTTGCCTTCAGTGAATTCAAGAGGCAACTTGGAGTTAGACTAAGGCCTGTGATATTGTGATTTATAATAAGAAATATATATTTGGTCTTCATCCTCTGTTCTGGGACAGAACTCCTAAAAACCATTGTAATTTCCTAAGTGATGAGAGCAATAAATGTTCCTTTTGTTATGTTAATGAGGTGACTTTTGGAAAGCCCTTAGGTAACCAAAAGTTTAGTGGCTGGTTGCTAGACCCAACCCTGTGATTACTGGGTTGGAAATTTCAGTCCCACCACCCCTAGCTCCCACCTCTCGGAAGAATCAATTACCGATGGCCAGTGATTTAATCAACAGAGACTTTGTAAAACGCCAAAGGAACAGGGTTTAGAGAGCTCCCAGGTTGGTGAACACATAAAGATTCAGGGAGAGTGGCACTCTGATAGGGCATCAAAGCTCTGTACCCTTTCCCCATATCTTGCTCTTTGGATCTCTTCCACCTGGCTCTTCCTGAGATATATCCTTTTGTAATACACAAACGATCCAGTGAGTAAATGGGTTTCTTGACTGCTGTGAGCTGTTCTAGCAAGTTAATCAAACCCAAAGAGGGGTTTTGTGGGAACCTATGATTTGTAGCCAGTCATTTAGAAGCATTGGTAACAACCTGGAGTTGGAACTGGTGTCTCAAGTCCAAAGAGTGAGTTGGTGAAACCTCTAATCTGTAGCCAGTGAGTCAGAAGCATAGGTAACAAACTATGCTTATGATTGGCATCTGAAGTGGAGGACGCTCTTAGAGGACTGAGCCCTTAACCTATGGAATCTGATACTACCTCCAGGTAGATAGTGTCAGAATTGAGTTTTGGCCCCCCAACTGATGTACAGAGAATTGCTTGATGGTGGTAGAAAACCCCTTTTTCTACAGTGGAATTGTGTGCAGAATCCCTTAGTAGGCATTCAAGTGAGATGTTGAGTAGGCAGTTGAATATAGGAGTTGGAAGAGAGATTCAAACTGAAAATACTCTTAAACTTTGCTGAACTAAAACTTTGGTGGAGAGGGCACCTGGGTGGCTCAGTGGGTTAAGCTTCTGACTCTTGGTTTCATCTCAGGTCATGATCTCACAGATTCATGGGTTTGAGCCCTGCATACTGCATGCTGCCAATATGGAGCCTGCTTGGCATTCTCTCCCTTTTCCTCTCTCTCTGCCCTACTGTCTCTCAAAAAAAAACAAAAACAAAAACAAAACAAAAAACACTTTGGTAATTAGCAGTGTTGAGATGGCTCTTAGAGCCATGGGACTGCCTGAGATCATAAGATCATAAGATCATAAGAATGTAGAATGAGACAAAAATAGGGATCAGGAGGGAACCCTTGACTATACAACATTGGGACACTAGGAGAAGAAGGTGGTTCAGCCAAGGAGAAAGGAATTCTGGCAAGCTGGCAGAAAACCAAGGGAGCAGAAGGTCCAGTGAGATAATAGGCCAAATAAAAAAACTAAGAATTGACCATTGGATTTAGCAACATGAAGGAAATTGATGACCTTTTAAGTAAGAATAGTTCTAGTTCAGCAATGAGAGAAACGGCATGATTGGTGGGGTTTTGCTGTAAAGAAAAGTAAAGAAATGGATACTAATAAGCAGAGAAAGTAAGGTCAAGAAAGAACTTTTTAAATATGGTAAAATAAATAACCATATACTGAGAGAAACCATTTAGTAGAGAGCAAAAACTGGTAAGTCAAGAGAGGCAGAGAGAAGATAATGATTAAAGTTATGTCTTTAACTAGATGAAGGAAGACCACATGTATCCAAAGAGTAAAGATAAACTGAGCCAAAAAGAGGAAAGGTAATTTGTCCAGTGTTTGCCGTTGCCATTGTTATTACTGTTATCTTCTGAGCCACTCTAAGTGTAGATACACCCATTATTTGGGTATGTCTTTAATGATATACTCTATGTACGAGATTTTAAAACCATTGGCTTGAGATTACTGACAGTAATTGGGAAAACTTTCTCCACAGAACTGTCAATATCTAAAGGCAAGCCATAGAAAAAGGGAAAAGGTCTCAGAAGTTCACTGGATCCTATCCCTCAGACCTGATCAAACAAAACATATTCCTAGTCTGATGCCACACTCATCAAAGACGTTGTGGTTTAAGGGAAGATGTAGGACAATAATTTGGAAAGATTGGTGAAGGGCCAGAATGACATCTACCCTCCAGGCCCATGGTATGAGGATTATGGGAAAGAAAATAGACTAGAGTTGAGAAGGAAGCAAGGGAATCAGTGTCCATAGGGGAGAGTCCACTTTTAGTCTGTGCCAAGAACATTTAGAAAAGATAGTGAAGGTGAAGGTTATTTTCCTTATAAGGGACCATAAATTCTAAAGCACACATTGGAAGGGTTGTGTTTTGGGGGAGAAGAGTGGAGAATGAGATATGATCTGTGAGTGCTGGACTTTTGTGCAGAACAATATAAAATGCGAAAATTGGTATGAACAGATTAGTCCTGAGGTTCCCTTAGGCAGATTGTGGTTGTGATTCAGAGAAGGTTTTGTTTAATTTTGGGGTGTGGATGACAGCAAAGGCCTTTGTCTGAAGCAAAGAAAGTTCAATGAACACTCCCAGAAAACTATTTCTTTAAAGACTTTTTTAAAGTCTCTCAAGGTCTACAAGGTCTGAGATGATCTCACATATCTCCTATTGGCATTCGGTCTCCCTCAGCTATCTTCTTCCCATGTTCCTTCTTACCTCGCTACTCCATTCAGGATACACTGGCCACCTTGTTATTATTCCAAAATGTCAAATATGCCCCAGCTTCAGGGTTTTACACCTTGCTTTTCCCTCTGCTTAAACTTTTTCCTTGAGACAGACAAATACCTCACTTCTTCAGGACTCTGCTCAAATATCACCTTATCAGAGAGATGTTTGTTCTTCTAACACAACAAGAGAAACAAAATAGAACCATAAAAAACATACTCAACTAATCCAAAAGAAGGCATAAAAATAGCAAGGCAAGAAAAAGAATAGATGACAGAAGTAGAAAACAATTAGCATCTTGTTAGATTTAAACCCAGCCATTATCAATAATCACATTAAATATAAATGGTTTAAACACTCCAACTAAAAGGCAAGGTTTTCCAGACTAGATTTAAAAAAAAGCAAGACCTAACAATATACCACCTAAAAGAGAACCTTTTAAGATATAAGATCACAAATAAGTTAAAAATAAAAGAATGAAAAAAAAAAGGTGAAAAATAAGCCATATGCAATGGACTGAATGTTTGGATCCCCTCCCAAATTCATATGCTAAAGTTCTAACCCCCAATATGGTAGTATGGGGAGAGGGAGCTTTAGGAAGAAATTAGGTCCTGAAGGTGGAGCCCTCATGAATGGGAATAGTACCATTAAAAAAGAGATGGCAAAGAGCTCTCTTGCCCTCTTTCTGTCATGTGAGGATACAGTAAGAAGATGGCACTCTGAAACACAGAAGAAAGCATCACCGGAACCCAACAAATACTGGCATCCTTATCTCAGACTCCCAGCCTCCAGCATTCCAACATGAGAAATTTCTGTTGTTTATAAGCCACCCAGTCTATGGTAGTTTGTTATAGCAGCCCAAACTAAGACTCCATACTGATACTAGTCAAGAGAAAGCTGGAACAGATATATCAATATTAGACAAAGTAGATTTCAGAACAAAGAATATTACCAGGGATAAAGAAGATCATTTCAAAATGGTAAAGGAGCTGTGTCATTAAGACAACATAACAATTGAAAATATTTATGTACCTAGTAACTGAACTTAAAAATACAGGAAGAAAAAACTGATAGAACTGCCAAGAGAAATAAGGAAGTGCATAATTATCGACAGGTGTTTCAGTATTTTTATTGCAATAATTGGTTGAACTAGTAGATGAAAAAATCAGTAAGGACAAAGAAGATTTGAACAACATCAACTAAAATAACTTGTTGATATTTGTAGAACATTCCACTCAACAAGAGCAAAATGCACATGATTTTCAAGTGCTCACAGAACTTTTACCAAGATAGACCATATTCTGGACCATAACACAATTCTCAGTAAATTTAGAAAGATTCAAGTTATACAGATTATGGTCTCTGGCTGCAATGCAATTATGTAAGAAATAAATAAGAAAGAAAGAAGGATATCTGGAATATTCCCAAATATTTGGAAACTGCATAACACAGTGCTAAATAATGTATAGGTTATAAGGAAATTAAAAATTGTTCAAAATAAAGGTGTTTTGAAACTGAATATCTAAATGTACGGGATCCTGCTAAAGCAATACTTAGAAAATAATGACATCAGGGTCAACCTTAAGAAACTAGGAAAAGAATAGCAAAGTAAAATCAAAGTGAGCAGAAGAAAGGAAATAATAAAGATCAAAGTAGAAATCAATGAAATAGAAAAGAGAAAAGCAACATAGCCAAAATCTGGTTCTTTGAGGAGATTAATTAAATTGATGAACCTCCAGCCAGACAAATTTGGAAAAAAAGAAAGAAGACACAAATAATGTATCTCAGGCATGGGAGAGGTGGTAACACTACTGATCACACTATTAAAGGGAATATTAAAGGGAAATAAGGGGATGTTATGAACAAGTATGCCCACAAAGTATGCTTACATGAAATGGACAAATTCTTCAAAAAACACAAACTACCAAGACTTAAGAAGAAATAGACTACCTGGAAAGCTCTATTTCTAGGGAAGAATTGTAATTTGTAGTTTAGAATCCTCCCACAAAGGGGCACTTGGATGTCTGAGTCTGTTAAGCATCTTGGTTTGGGCTCAGGTCATGATCTCATGGTTTGTGAATTCAAGCCCTACATTGGGCTCCATGCTGACAGCGTGGAGTCTGCCTGGGATTCTCTCTCTCTGCCTCTCACCCACTCACATTCTCTCCCTTTCTCTCTCTCAAAATAAATAAGTACACTTAAAAAAATCTTCCCACAAATAAAATTCCAGGAACAGATGGCTTCACTGGTGAATTCTGCTTATATTTAAGGAGGAAATAGTGTCAATTCTCTATAACCCTTCCACAAAACGTAAGAATTGGGAAAGAATTTCCAACTCATTCTCTGAGGACAGCATTTCCTGATACCAAAATCAGAAAGAGATACAAGTAAACTACAGACCAATTTCCCTCATGAACCTAGATGCATAAATGTTCAACAAAATATAAGCAAAGAGAACCCCCCCAAAATGCAAATTAATAATATATCCACAATGAGGTGGGGTTTTCCCTGGAAATGCATGTGTCTCTGTGTGTCAAATCTCCCTTTCATTTCTTTTATAAGGGTACCACTCATTGAATTTATGGCTCACTCTAAATCCAGGATGATCTCATCTCAAGATCCACAACTTAATTACATCTGCAAAAATTTTATTTCCAAATAAACTCACATTCACAGGTATCAGGGATTAGGGCTTAGACATATCTTTTGGGAACCACTATTTACATGTTTTTCCAAAAACTATTACACAGATATCTGTATCAACTTTATTTGTAATGGCCAAAAACTAGAAACAATCCAACTGTTCATCATCAGGCAAAAGGCTAAACAAATTCCATTCCTTGCAATGGTATACTTCTCAACAATGAAAGTGAATGAAGTACTATACATAAAAACCTGGATGAGTGTAAAAATAATTAAATGAGTGAAAATATAAATATAAGAAGCCAAACCAAAAAAAAAAGTGTATGTACTGCGTGATTCCATTTATATAAAATTCTAGAAAATGTAAAGCAGTGTTTAATCACAGAAAATGGATAGATCAGTGGTTTTCTGGGGAGGAGAGATGGAAAGGTATTTGGTGGGGAATATTACAAAGAGGTACAAGGAAACTTTTTGGGTGATGGTTATTTCATTATTTTGATAGTGGTGATGATTTTCTGTATGTACACATCTACCCAAACTTAATAAACTGTACACCTTAAATAAGTGCAGTTTATTGTATTTTAATTATACCTCAAATGCATTGTGAAAAATAGTGTTTCCTCATGGATTCTGCCGTGTTCTAATCATCTGTGGTAACTCCGGGAAATAATACTAAGCCACTCTCGCATTCCACAATTTTGTTTTCCTTTTTCTTTTTTCCTATGTGCTATGAGACACTTAAATTAGGGACTGCATCACCTGGGCTCCCTTGCCTGCTGACTTCCAGTTGGTGCTAGCCAATGGGAGGTACAAGCTGGAGATTCAGGGCATAGCGAGACAATGGCCAGGACATTTATTTCCCCCTGTTTCTGCATAGTTCTGGAAGTGTTTGTGTTTTTCTCTGGTCACGCTTCATGTAAGATATTCCTCTTTCAGAGGTTTAACTCTGGTTAGGTCCCCTGTAAACCATGTCTTCCCTTAAAAAAGGGAAAATAGCTTCCTGTTGTTCCTAGTCATTGTGTATTTTACCATCCCTTCCTGGATCCCTGAAATCTGCCCACACCTCCCTAAAGAGTACCTTTAACCCTATTTAGTTAATATCTTTTCATCCCCCTCCTCCCCTTTCTCTCTCTCTCTCTCTCTCACACACACACACACACACACATCCCTCCTAAGGTAAAACAAGATGTTCTAAGCAATAATACTCCTAACAATAATAATATATTCTGCTAAATTTTCCCAGATCCACAATGGAAGAATCCACAATTACTAAACAGAACTATTTCAGTTTTCCTTTTATTATCTTCTTATTTCTGGACCAGTCATTGGTAAACTATGGCCCACAAGTCAGATCTGGCTTATTATCTGTCTTTTTAAATAAAGTTTTATGGAAGCATAGTTTTACTGGAACATGGCCATGTTTGTGGCTGTTTTTGCACTACAATGGCAGAGGTGAGCAGTCATGACAGAGACCATATGGCCTTTGAAACCTACGATACTTGCTCTCTGGACTTTTATAAAGAAAGTTTTTCAACCTAGGTCATGCCTAGTGCCTACTGATAGTTAATAGATCAGGCCCATTACTGTAACTTTCCAAAGAACAGAGCAATCATTGCCTTTAGACAAATAACTGGCAGAAGACTTGAGATTATTATTATTTTTTTTCTTTTTGGCCTGCGATGAAATTTTTAGGCAGGACTCTCTCCCCATTTTGTCACCATAAGTAGAAAGAAAGCAGTATAATGATTTTCTTTCATCTCATCCAGAGGAAACTCCCAGAGCTTGAGTTGTCTTTCCTATTTACCCCTGATGTTGTGCAACTTTAAATCAGAAATGGGGTTAGTTACTGAAATTGAAATATGGGATTTCTCATAAAGTTTCAAACCTTAAATACAACCAGATGTACATATATGATTCTTATTTACACAAAATTGTGTACCAACAATTCTGTAAAGTGTAGAAAGAGCAAAAACAGACTACTGTGGCTACACGAATATTTCTATTTCAGAACAATTTCTCGGATGATGATATTGATTAATATATTCAGTAGAGTATTTCAAAAAATCATATATTATTAATGAGTAAAAGCCTCCCGTAACCATTAGTCAATATATATTGAGTTTTCATTAAAAGTTAATAAATCATTATATAAAAGGGCTTTGAAAACCATAGATCCAAATCCCATCCCATCATCGCAAGGTTCGAAATAAGAGGGAATTAATCAGAACAATTCTTCATGTGTTCAAATTATGATATTATACTGATATAGTTTGTTTCTACAAAAGCCCAAAATATAGAAACATTTCCTCTATAATCGATACTGTTTATCATTTAAGAGGACATTAGTTCTGCCTTACATTCTTGGAAAAATATTAACAAGTTTTATTTCAAAAGTACTGTATTTTCTTAATATGTCTGCTAACAGTTTGAGAGTCTTACTATAGTGAAAGTCTTAATAAAAAGAAAGCAGACTAACTTGAGGGACTTCATTTCAGTAAGACTTTTAACCAAAATTGGCTTCTGTGATGAGGACTATTTAAAAAAAAGTACCACCTTATTGTACTTAATTGTACAATATTGGTAGAAAATATGTGGACCAAGAAATCTATACAATTGTACATGAATTTTGAGAAAGCACTTCCTAACTCCTTGCTTTAAATATGAAATAATATCACAGTAGCTTAGAACTCTGATCTCCTTTTTTCAATCAGAAATTTCTTTCAAGTTCCAGACTGAGTATACATGATGAAAAGAAAAAGTGGGTAAAACAAACAAGATTTTTGTCAATATATCGAAGTATTATACATAAACTATTTAAATGAATAAATATATTATGCTAAATACAATTTGAATATCAAAAGTTTCCATAGAATATGAAAGATTGGTCTAGGAAAAATTTCATCATATTTTACCATAACCATTATTTTGAGCACCATTAGGTATGGAGAAGAGTATTACTTCAAACTTTTTCCACCTAGCACATCCTAATTATTCTTTTTTGGTTGACCAAATTGTATAGGCTTAATACTACTTTATAACAATTTATTATGATATAAGAACTATTATGATATGAGAACTCTCCTCTTTTGAGGTTTCTAAAAGCCATTAAAAAGCCATTTTGCAGATAACATGTAAAGAAATTTATCCAAAAATTTTCTATGAGTGTTAGTAAGTGGTAGATTTTAACCTGCATAATATTTTCTTATCATAGGGATCATTGTTTACATAAGTCTGATATTCATTTACTTCAGTCAATGAAATAATAATTCTATGTTTACTGTATAGCTTTGGCAGAGATGAAAATAATAACACATCAAAACAGTTTAGATTATACTGTGATTCTCCACTCCTTCTCAACAGAAATGACATTTCTGACATATTACAATCTCCATTGTCCTAGGTGGTGATGAGAGGCCACTATTGTTCAGTGAATTCTGCATTACATCTGGTTTGTAGACAGAACCATATACCAGCTATTGTAGTAAAGATTTTACAGATATCAAGTTCCAGGTATCATTATGTAATATTGTCCATCTACTTCTATAGGGATGACATTCCTTTATCTGTCCAATACCAACAGATAATACCTCAGGGAAGATAAATTGTCTTTATATCTCTGGCAGTTGATTCATTAGAGAACATCACTAAAGGCCTCACCAGCCAGTCATGCATTCTATCATATATGATGTTCATCATAGTTTACATACAAACATTTCTTTAGCTTGATTTCTACCAAACCTGGCCACTGACTTTTAAAGACAGAAAATTCAATGGTGATTAAAATATCCAACCATTTTTCCTGAGTGAGGGAATAATCTCATTACCAGCATTATTATAAGGAATGGTGTTCCATCAGAAACACTATTCAATTAACTATTCAATTAGAGATTTGTTGTTTTCCCCAGCTGATTTCCGGACATAGCTAACTTCTGGGCAGTTGGCCATAACCTGCTTTCCATCATACACAGACAGCTATTTTAGCAACATATCATCTTGATTTATGGTCACTCAGAATGTAGATCTCTGGTGTTCAATATCATCTCCCTTATCTCATACATTGGTGGCAATTCTCTTATGCTGTCTAAAAAATAGCCAGGGGTAATCACGGTCTACACACTGTGAATAGAGTAATACCTATAATTGATTACTTGCAAATTAAGTCATTAGGGTGTTGTGCATCTTCTTTTCTCTAGGTTATTCAGGTGGCCTTTAGATAGAACTTGCAGAATACCAGAAATATAATCTTTACTCCCTGGAGAAAACAAGTGTTTTTTGAAACACTAGCCATCAGTCAGTCCCAAAATTTCATCAAAAGAAATATATCTAGATGAGCCAAAGTGATATACAGTTTACTGATACAAACCTTTGTCTGACCATTTCTTTGGAATAGGATTGTTAGTACAGAATAGAAACATTTCTCCAGTTCCATAATTTTTCGTTTTTAGGAGGATAAAATATGAGAACTTTGTAATCATTTTGAATTGTTATAGAATACTTCAATAGTTACCCAGTTCATATTTTTAAATTGACATAAATAAATAAATAAAGACATTTACTGAATCATATAAAAATTTAATCTAATAAAAGGCAGGAGAAAGGGGAAAAAGGAACAACAACAACAATAGCAAAAAAACAACTAAACAACTAATAAAAAATAATTTTCTAGAAAACAGCACACAAAATCGGGTTGGATCTAACCATATCAATAATTACATAAACTATAAATAGTCTAATACCTCAATTAAAATTCAGAGATTGTCAGATTCTATTTTTAAAAATCAAGACCTAGGGGCGCCTGGGTGGCTCAGTCGGTTAAGCGTCCGACTTCAGCTCAGGTCATGATCTCACAGTCCGTGAGTTCAAGCCCCGCGTCGGGCTCTGTGCTGACCGCTCAGAGCCTGGAGACTGTTTCGGATTCTGTGTCTCCCTCTCTCTCTGACCTTCTTCCATTCATGCTCTGTCTCTCTCTCTGTCTCAAAAACAAATAAACGTTAAAAAAAATTAAAAAAAAAAATCAAGACCCAAGAATATTCTGTCTATAAGAAATCCACTTAAATAGAAATATATAAATAAAATAAAAATAAAAAGGTAAAAGAGATATACCATGTGTGCCAGTTATTGATTTATAACCTCTTAGTTCCAAATTTATACTTCATTGTCTCATTCATGAAAATAGATCTTCACCCTGCACCAGCTGGCATAAAACTAAATTTTGTCAATAGAGGGCACTAGAGAGACATTTCAGGATGAAGGAGCAGATTCCCAGAAAGCCCACCATTTTTTCTCCCACTGCTAAGCCAGTGCATTTTCTCCAGGGTACAGCTCTCTACAACATTTGGCTACTCCTGGGGCTTTCTCTAGCTCCTGATTCAGGTCACAATATGACCTGGGCTGCCAAAGTTTTTTCCTTAGGTTTTCTCTACCTCTGCCTTTTAGCAATCCCGGCATGTCTGAACTTAGAGGGAGCCTCTGTCTGTGCTCTTGTCCTTCCTCAGCAGTAGATTGCTGTTAATCCTGGTAGGCTTGTAAAGGCAAGGGATTCTCATTTGCTTTGATTGATCCTCAGTCTCACAGTAGTCTTATACTCCTGTACTTTGGGGGTAGGGCTTTCTTCCTATGCAAGGTTTTGAGCAGGAGTTTCCTGACCACCCCCTCCAGTCCCCTGCCTCTATCCCTGTTAACAGGCTTTTGCTTTGTAACTGTGGAAGATCCTGAGCCTAAGGGGATGTCCTACCCCCTTGCAAGGCATAGAGCTTTTGCTTCAACCCTTCCCCCAGAATCAGTTTTTTGTTTTTTGTTTTTTTTCCTAGGAGTCTTTACTACTCATACAGAGCACTTCACTTCTGACACTTTTGGTCACCAAATATGTGTATGTGGGATTTCCACACCATGCAATTCTCTATGACATCAGCTGGGTGTCCTGCAATTCTGACACAATTTACCTGAAGATAGTGTCAGTTCCCACAGGTTGTGGGTTCAGTCCCACAAGACTGTCCCCACCTTCAGATATCAAGCACAAGTAATAGTTCCCCAGGTCACCTACAACTTCTGTCAAACTTGGCCATAAATCAGAGTTCCCCACAATCCCTTCCTTGGATTCAATTAATTGGCTAGGTCAGCTGACGGAACTTAGAGAAACACATTTACCAGTTTATTAAAGGATAGGATAAAGGATACAGATGGACAGTCAGATGAATGGATACACAGGGTGAGGTCTGGGAGGGTACTGAACACAGGAGCTTCCATCCCTGTGGAGTTGGAGTGTATCACCTTCCTGGTATGTGGATACGTTCACCAACCTGGAAGCTCTCTGGGATTTTTATGGAGGCTTCATCATGAAGGTCCGATCAATCTTTAATTCTATTGCTGGCCCCTCTCCCTTCTCACAGGAGTGTGGGGTGGGCCTAAATTTCAAAGCTTCTAATAATGGCTTTGTCTTTCTGGTGACTACCCTTACTCAGAAATCATCCAGGAGCCCATCAAGAGTCCCCTCATTATAACAAAAGACATTCCTGTGACCTGGGAAATTAGAAGGGTTTTAGAACTTCTGTGGTAGGAATTAGGGGCAGAGACATATATATATATATATATATATATATATATATATATATATATTTTTTTTTTTTTTTTTTTTTTTTTTTTTTTTCTCTATTATCTCACACATGGTGATTATCCAGAGTGGGGTGGCTCTGGGAATGGTAAAAATGAAAAATGGATAAATAAGTAGGAGGCATATTATAAGAGTCGTGTATGCCAAGCTGGATATTTTGACATAATGTTGTAGATTGTAGCAATCATTAAAAGGTTTTTAAATAGAGGCATAGTAAGATGAAATGTGAATGCTAGAAAAATCAGTATGGCACCAGAATATAGAAAAGATTAGTTAGAAGAGAGATTGATGGTGGGTGTATTGCTAGGAGGCTGTTACATCATAGCAGGTAAGAGATGGAGGTGTGACCCACGACAGCGCCAGTGGATGAACTATAAGAGGATATTCTGTCAGTATGTTAACTTTGCCCTTCCTTTGTAGACTCAAACATCTGTTCCTGTGAAGCGTTTTCACCAGTACTCTGAGACAAACTTAGTGAAATTCACTGCTTATACAGCACTAATTATGAGCTAGCATATGGTTGCTTCTGATTATTTTTTAAATCTTGACCTTATATTTGATGAAGTTTTTGCAGACACTCATTAATGTTTAGCCAATACTCATCTGCCTAAATGTGGACAGGGTGTGTATAGGTCTGCCACCTGGCCCTTCTCCCGTCCCTTTGCGTATTTGTGTCTCTCTTCTCTGTGCTGTGTTCAGTACTATTTTCTATGGTGCAACATAAGCATCCAATCAAACTCTCGTTAGTCAAGTGGCTAGCCCTCAAATAAGGAAAAAGAGGCCTTTCCAAATTAAAATAGATCCTCTAAACCATTCATATTTAGTGAGGAAGAAAAGGACATTGTTCCAAAGTAAGAACTGCCAAGAGCTTCAGAGATACAGTTTAGATGGAACTTTCTAAATTTTCTTTGTTTTTAGAAAACTATTCTTAGTTGAGGGAATAAAAGCCCAAAATGGATCTTAAAAGCAGCTTGAAATTGGAATAGTTTTTATGATACAAATTTTTAATAGATTAGGTCAATCAGAAATATGTTTTAAATTTCCTTTGAATTATAAATTATAAATCTAGAAACTGACTTCTTAGAATAAACACAAGAAGCACCTTGTCTTCTTCATGAATCTGTCATACACAACTTCACACACCTATATGCACATGCATATTCTTGTATACACACACAAATCTGTACACAGAAACTATCTCTTGGTTTTATAACACAATGATACCGTCTCATTACCGCCTTCTGCCAAAATAAGATGATATTTGTAAGAATATTTGTAAGAAATTCCCTCTGATACCAGGATTGGGTCACCATATTGAATCAACACCTTGAAAAATAAATACACTGAACCTTTTGCAAAACTTCAATATTAAAAAAGTAGAATATTGTATTTTATAACCTTAAGTTATTTTCTGATGTACACTGTATGGATTTCAGATCTAACTTCACATGGCCAATGCCTCCTGGTGTAGGAGTGGCAGGTTCTTTGTTTTTTAACTTCTTCATTTCCTACAAGATATGCTGCTTGTTTTCTAATATCCTTATCCTGTTGTTTAAGTAGCAAGAACTGAACTCCCAAACATATCTCAATTTTGCACACACACGCACACACACACACACACACACACACACACACAACGTTGTTGGCCATACAGCCTCTAGATGCCATATATTCTCAGCTTTTATATCAATGGGTCATCATCAGAAATAGGGCCTGTGCACTATGTGAGTTTTAAACTCATACTTATCTACAAAATTTGACACAATCAGGGCCAAATTTATCAAAATGAGTTACTGGAAACACAATGAATGTTCTCCTTGTGTGAATTATAGTAGCTTTTGTAAATTGCTAAAATCTGCAAACCTGTGGGAAACATTTTCAGTAAATTGATTTTACCAGACATTGCCTCCGTAATAAATAATTCATCCTGGTGATTAATAAGTGTTCCTTCTTTTGATTTTGTTCCCTTATAATTAAAATAAACCTGAAGTCAATTAAGAGAAAACTCAAAACTACATCAGACAAAATATCACAGTAAGAACACAAACCAGGGCTGAGGCACCATAATTGTTCTTTGTATAATTTCTACTGTTGAGACCTTTTCAGTTGCAAATGACAGGAACAGGATTTAAAGGAAATAAGCAAATGAAGAAATCTTAGGGCCTGTGAAACTGTGAATGAATCTAGGTCTGGTTAGATCAGATATAAGTGAAGGAAACCAGAATATGTCACCCTAAAGTATGCCTCTTTGACATAAAAATTATTTTGAGGTGAAAGCAATTAAGAAGAAGCAAACTCACAAAAAGCTTCCCCTTTCTACCTCACGATGGGAAATAAATATTCCTTTTATCGGTGACACTCGGATCGGCCCAGAGATCCTCCAGAGGAATCTGCAAATAAAACTTAACTTTATTAATTCTCTCCCATACACATTGACACTTGAACAGTGCAGGGTTAGGGTCACCAACCTCCCCCCCAGTTTGCATGTAACTTTTGACTCCCCTAAACCTTAACTGTTGATGGAAGGCTTACTGATAGCATACACTGTCAATTAACACATATTTTGTATATTATATGTATTAAATACTATTCTTATCATGAAGTAAGTTAGAAAATATAAAACATAATTAAGAAAATCATAAGAAAATACGTTCATAGTACTGTACTATATTTATATGTATAAAAATAATCCCAGTGTAAGTGGTTTCATGCAGTTCAAACCAGTGTTGTTCAAGGGTCACCTGTGTTTACCTTCCCTGGGTCTGCCATACTTGGAAGCCTATGACTCTGTGCTTTGTTCTGTTGTTTCTCTATAATGTGTTGTTCTCTGTTGAAGATGCTGCATAAGATGGAACCCAAGCCACCATTTTGAGCTCCTTTCCTTCAGGTTTCTCCCACCGGATGTGCACTGCACACATTAATAAACTGCTTGTTTTTCTCTGATCAATCTTTTTGTTAAAGAGTGTCAACTGACAACCTAAGGGGCTCTGAACTTTTCTTGGAAACTATCTCACATTTTCCCCCTAGCTGGAGAAGAACTGGCCACAGACGGCCCTCTGCCTATATAATTCCTGTAATTTATGGATTCAGAGAAAGATTCTCTCTCTCTTTCTCTCTCTCTCTCTCTCTCTCTCTCTCTCTCTTTCTCTCTCTCTCCTCTAGAGTTCCCAAATCAACGGTCTGGGCTATACACTGAAGTGTAGGATATATATCCCTATTCAGGATGTTGGCCAAGGTGGGGTTAGTGTTCTGAGCATCTAAGATATGCCAGGTATTGTCCTGGCACCTGGGAACAAGAGAAATAAAGCCCTTGACCTCCTGAGGTTTACATTCTCCTGGGAGCAATGAGAAATAAAGTAACCAGTCAGCCACCCAATTTCCAACAACAACAACAACAATATTTTTGTATCATTAATGTGCTTTGAAGAAGAACTAAGCAGGTTAAGGGGGTAAAAACCAATGTGGGGTTGCAGTGGTGGTGTCAGTGATGAATTTTAGATAGATAGAATGGACTTTTTAAAGAGCTAACGTTTGAGTAGCAACAGAGCATGGTTCCATGTATGTGTTGTGACTTCTGTTTACTCTAGAAGAAAATCCAGAAGGGGGACATTTGCTACCTGGGCTTGCAGAAATACATTTTCTAAGAAATTTCCTAGACATGTAAGGTTGTGTGTGTAAAAAGACAATGTCATATGTAACTACTTCCTTTTCCTGGAGATGTGGCACCTTGCTCAAGACCCTGGGCTTCTCTGGATTGAAGTCTACTTGACTTCCAAGGTCCCATGTAGCTCTAAAGTCAGTGGTCTTGCATTCTATAATTAATTTTCATATTTTCTTTTAACATTCAATCGTGTCAGAATGAATGATGCAAGCAGGACAAAATTGAGTTGCAGATTATCATTTACATTAGCCAAATTAGCGAAAGGCATTACCTAAAAAAGACAAAAGTTCTATTTTTTAAGGACTCATGTATCAATAATTGTAACTTCTACTAAATAATTTTAAAAATGCCTGGTGACATAGAGTCATTATTTATTTTCTAGCTTCAGAAAAATCTGTGATTAAATTAACATATTTTGATCAGTAAATATCCTCTAAGTGTACTTGACATAAACTTGCCAGCCAGTAGAACAAATATTTAAAGAAAAACAATCTTACTTTTTCTATTTTGTGCTTATTAGTACTAGTACTATTTGATTTAATGAGACCAAAAGAAATACTTAGTGAAATGTTACCTATGAGAAGCTCTTCCATTTATTCATCAGACATACTTACAAAATCAAGATAATAATAATTCTCTCTAAATAATTCCTGTTGTGTTAAGTAATAACAGCAATAGTAATAGCTAATTCTAGTCAAGCACCTAGTATATGCTGGCACTTTTATAGATGCTAAATATATTTATTTTAATCCTCTCAGCAACCCTTTGAAATACAGTAAAACCTTGGTTTGCAAACGTAATTCATTCTGGAAACATGCTTGTAATCCAAAACACTCAAATATCAAAGTGAATTTCCCCATAAGAAATAATGGAAACTCAGATGATTTTCTCCATCACCCAAAAGTATTCATATAAAAATTATTACAGTACTGTACTATAATACAAAATAATAAAGAAATACAAAATACAAAAAACAATTAACCTGAACTTACCTTTGAAAACCTTCATGGCTGGTGTGCGGGAGACAAGAGAGAGGAGGGTTGTTGCATAGGACGACTTTCACTATCACTAATGGAATCACTGCTATCTATTGGCTCAATGGAATCTTCTTCTTTTTGTGCAACTTTAACAAGGAACCTATCTAACGACCTAGAATGAAGCAAAGCATTCCTAAGTTCACTCTTGTATGGAAAAGCAAAGGACTGTCCACAGGTGCTTTGAAGTGACAAAAAATACACCAGTGCCACTTGTGGGCACCTTCCAATGTTCTGAAAAATCACTGATATCTGCCAAACATCATGGCCTGAGACCGAGCATTTGAGCATGGGAGACGATCACCCAGAATCCCGGGGGGGCGGGGAAGAACCATTGTCTCCGTTGTGATCATGTGATGTTTGGCGTCAGGTACTACTCTTATCGTAAGACAGCACTTGTTTATCAAGTTAAAATTTATTAGAAATGTTTGCTCATCTTGTGGAACACTGGCAGAGCAAGTTACTCTCAATCTAGGGTTTTACTGTACTGCTATTATTAACCTACTTTTCAAGTGAGGAAACTGAAACAGAGAGGGGAACCCGCCTCACCTCACAAAGCTGGTTGGCAGAACAGGGTTTTAAATCCAGGTGTTTCAGATCATAGTTCAAGTTCTTAACCACGTATTATATCCTGCATGCATTTTCCATCTGATGAGTGGGAGATGGTATTAATCTGGGTGCAAATCTAGTTTAGGAAAAGTCGGGCAGTAGGTGATATTTGCCCTACTTGCAGTGTCTCTGTTTTGACCCATTCATCTCTACCCATTGCCCGTGCCCTTGTCACTCCTGCAGCCCCACGGCTCTTTTGCTCTGTTCTGTCACACTCAAAATGTGCAAACCCCAAAGGAAGCTAGTGTCAGTTGTTTACAGTTAGTATCATTTTAAGTCCACGGTTTGCCTCTTTTGGTGGGACTTACACTTTATACTGTGTATTTTGCATAGGAACAAATGGCTTTTTTTCTGCTAAAGAGAAAATTTCAAATTTCAGCAAGTGGATGGAAGAGCTTTTTGGAGGGTCAGATTGCTTTAACAATTGCGGTTTCATAGTTAGAAAGTCAGTCTTCTACTCTACCTACTTACATCGTGTCCCAGTGTTTGGCAACACGGGAAAGAGCATTTAAGCTAATTATGTTAAATATGCAAAATTATGAACGGGTGAGAGACAGCACAGTTAATTTGGAATCATCCCCAGGATGATCTGTCTTAGATTGCAATACATATCAGAAAAGTCTTTGAAAAGAACTGGAAGAAGAAAATGGAGTAAAATTCTAAGGGTTCAACCACCTTCCGTTGTGACGAGACATAAAATGTTGCTCATAAGAAAACAGAACTATACCCCTTACCTTCTAAGTAAGTGTTTCTGATTCAATAGTTTACTTGATTGTCAGTCAAATGGGAGATATTCCTTTCCCTGAGGAATTGCACTGGTGCTTTCAACTTCCTACCTCCTTTCCCACCTGGAGGGCAGGAGAGGCGCCGCTGAGCCTGACCAATTCTAAGACAGAGTTAAGTACCCTTCAGTTGTTGAGCTTTTAAACTCTGGTTGTAGGGTATCTGCCTAGGTATCTCCTGTCTATTTTGCTTCCTTTATCTTCCAAATTCCATCTGCCTATCTAGGTGACTCTCAGTTTTCCAATGAGGAAACACTGCTTCAATGCTAACTGGGGGCTATCAGAGGCAAACAGCATTGGCAAAACTCCCACTCTCTTTTTTTACTGTCTCTTTTTCCCCTTTATGTTTGTTTTTTTTCTTTCAATCTTGCTCTCCCTGCATCCCTTTTCCTCCTCTTTCCATCCTTTTGCCTTCCCTCCTTTCTAACCAGAGCTGGAGTCCAAGTGCCTCCTTTTGAATTCTGGCTCTCATACCTTCTTGTTGCATAACCTTGGTGGACAAGTTCTTGAACTTCCCTATATACCTCAATACTTACCTAACAGGGTAGCTCAACATAATGACAGGATTCAAAAAGTAGAAAGCACTGCAAATAATGTCTGACACATATTAAGTATTCACATGTTAACCATTATCAGCATCATCACCATCATCATGATTGCTATTCACTTTCATAAATATTACTGAGTCTTTTGTTTTAAGTGCTGTGCTAAATAATTACGGTCAGCAAATCAAACATTTCAACTAAGAACTTTCAATTTTAGGAGCCAATGTGCAGTCCATTTCTCACACTGTCCATTTCCTTAGAGCTTTCTTACTCTTTTCCCTATAAAATCATACCTGTTTTGTTTTCTCATTCCTTAAAGAATGCCCTTTGCCAAGTGGTAGTAGGTGAAGATATAAAAAAAATGTTAGTTTTAATCCAGTAAATACGCACATGTTCCCAGAAGGCTTTCAAAGAACTAACCATGTGGACGTGGTTTTCTATATCACAGCTACTTCTAGGACTAAATTTTATTCGGTTTGGTCATTCCATGATACTCAAATCATACCTCAGTCTATTATTTACTTTGCCTGCACATTTGGATGACTCTCCCAACTATTTTTTATAATTGATAAAGGTGCTCACAATCTTTTTGATAATATTTTTGTTTAGAATTTATGAGGGTTCATTTTATTTAATTAATTTTTTTTTCTTTAGTGTTTATTTTTTGAGAGAGAGAGAGATAGAGAGCACAAACAGGGAAGGGGCAGAGAGAGAGGGAGACATAGAATCCAAAGCAGGCTCCAGGCTCTGAGCTGTCAGCACAGAGCCCGAAACGGGACTTGAACCCACGAACCATGAGATCACGACCTGAAGTCAGACGCTTAACCTATATATGGCCACCCAAGTGCGCCATATGAGGGTTCATTTTAATTCATACTAAATAATATTTCTTAAAATACCACCATGCTTCAAGCTTTTTTTTTTATCAGATTAATGAAAAAGAAAGTTTGTAATACTATGGCCATTTTCTGTGTCCTTTGCAGTGACAGGAATTCCTTTAAAAATTATCACAATTACTGGCCTTCAGAACAGCATACATATTGCTACTCTTCACTTTGGTTTAAGCACTCTCTGAGGAGAAAGTACATATTTTCATTTCTTTCTTTCTTTCATTTGTTCATTGATATACAATAAGGGTCAGAACTTCTAGTCCATGTTGTAAAAGGTGTCTTAGACACTCATGGGGATCATCCCTATCGATGGCATTTCTACTGCGGGTGTTTTCCCTAACTCTCGTCCACGTGTCAGACCACAGCATATCCAGTCCTGGTCTCTGTTTAATTCAGTTCATGTGAAGCAGCACTTGGGCAGGATGACTCATTTGGAAGCCACTGGGGGTTCTATCTACCAAACAGATGCAAACTTCCAAAGTCTAGGTGCGAGTAAGAGAGAAAGATTACCAAACCTGCTGTGAACACATACCATTGGTTTGAAGGCTGAAATTTAAGTTATCATTCTGCCTTTGGGGCTTTTGCCTGCAAACATTTTAAGAGGTTTAAGAAAATAAAATATACTGGAAAGTGGATCATGCAGGCAAGTGGATTTATATAAGGCACCCTTTCTCAGAGACTCATTTTAGGCAAAATGATTTCAGACACTTCCTGAAGCAGTATGGCATTCCATTTCACTCTATTTTTTTTTCCTGTTGATTAACAAACCAGTTATGAGTAACATGCCAGTGAATCAGTAGTCTTAACATGAGAAGGGTCCTGTCAAAATAATGACAATCACCAACTATATGTTGATAGGGTCATTGTGAGGATTAAAAGAGATGAAATCTGTAAAACATTTAGAGCAATGTCTGGCTTAATGTTGAACACTTGCTGCTTGTTAGCTATTGATAGACTTATTATTGCTACTGGGAATTACCCTGGGCTCACTTTACCCTGTGGCACTGCCTCACAATTATGGGGACAAAGACTAGTACAAATGCAAAGTAAGGACCTGATAAGAATAAAGATTTTAATATCGACTCACACTGCTCCCTGGAATGTATAGCAATTTCTATCAATAGCATTGAAAAATCAACTTGAAACCATTTTGAATTCAATTATTACCAAGCAGTTTATTTGGGTGAGTCTGTCGGGCAATAAGATAGGCTTATTCTACACATAGTATTTCTACACCTTTTTACAGGTGAGGAAAACCAAAGTCCAAAGAGGCTTTAAGTAAATTCCCCAAGGTCACACAGCTAGAAAGTGGTAGAACTGGTTTACAGAATGTTTTGAAATAAGTTCTCAATTGTCATGTTTTGAACCATAAATTGTCTATTGTAATTTCCCTTTCACTCCATTTGCAGGTGATTGAGCTGTTTTCAACTATTTATGGTTTCCACTGAGTCCTTCATGAAATCATGTTGATTTCTGTTTCACAGGAGTTTAGATTGATAATTGTTCTTCCTGCTGCCTGTGGAAATAGTTTACCTCAATGGGATGGGTATAATGGCCCCTCAAATGTGTCCACATCCAGAACACGTTACCTTACATGGCAAATGAGATTTTTGTATGATTGAATTAAGGATTTTGAGATGAGGAGATTATCCTAGAGAATCTGGGTGGGGCAAATGTAATACAAGAGTCCTTATAATTGAAAAAGGAAGACAAGATGAGGTGCCTGGGTGGCTCAGTCGGTTAAGCGTCCGACTTCAGCTCAGGTCACGATCTCACTGTCCGTGAGTTCGAGCCCCGCGTCAGGCTCTGTGCTGGCAGCTCAGAGCCTGGAGCCTGTTTCAGATTCTGTGTCTCCCTCTCTCTCTGACCCTCCCCCGTTCATGCTCTGTCTCTCTCTGTCTCAAAAATAAATAAACGTAAAAAAAAAAAAAAAATTAAAAAAAAAAAAGAAAAAGGAAGACAAGAGAAATCAGAGAAGATATGAAGACAGAAGCAGAGGTCAGAGTGACGCAACTTTGAAGATGGAAGAAAGAGCCACAAACCAGGTAATGCAGGCTGCTTCTAGAAGCTGGAAAAGGCAAGGAAACCAGTTTTCTCCTGGAGCCTCTAGAAGAAACACATTTCTGCTGACATCTTGAGTTTAGCCCCATGAGACCTATTTTAGACTTCTGATCTCCAGATTTATAAGTTTGTGTTGTTTTAACCCACTGAGTTTATGGTAATTGGTTATAGCAGTAATACGAAACTTACACATCCTTTTTGAAGCATTTACAAATTGTCTCACCTTTTATTTTAATGCTTCCGTGAGATCAATTGTTTTTTTTTTTTTTAAGTTTATTTATTTATTTTGAGGGGAGGGAGGGGCAGAGGAGGGAGAGAGAGAATCCCAAGCAGGCTTCTCACTGTCAGAACAGAGCCTGATGTGGGCGCTCGATCCTAAGATTGAGCTGACATCAAGAGTTGGTCACATAACTGACTGAGCCACCCAGTTGGTTTTTTTATTATCTAGATCAAGATTCTGAACAATTTGTTTCCAGCGATAGACATGTATCAGCCTGTTTGCCATCAGGAGAGAGGTTTGGGAGGGTCCAATCAGTATAGGTGAGTATAGGAGAAGAAAGGATGGGTGATGGGAGCATGACCCATGGGTACCAAGGAGGGCCTTGAAGGGAGGAAATGGCTTTAATTTGAAGGTTCCTCAAGCAAATCTAATAAGGCCCAAGGAGGGCCTTGTCTCACCCTGTTGGAAATCATTGATGTAATAATAGGACCAGTGACAGTACAGCAATTCATTGCTGACTGTAGTTCTAAGAGCTTCACTTCTATTGTCCCCTTTATTCCTCACAACAGCCCTGTGGAGTAGATATTACTGATACTGTCTCTATTTTATGAATAAGGGAACTGATAGGTAAGGACACAGATTTTACATTAAGTTTTATATAGTGACATTTTGCTTACAATATAATTGTTAACACTGAACTGGTTGCCAAATTGTAAAATATACAAACATTCGTGATCACGGCACTATTTTACGTGCAGATTTTAAGAAGCCTTTAAGCTTTCTTCCTGCCACTTTGTCTTTAGCTATTATTACTAGATTGCCATTTACAATGTAATTGTTCAGATACGTTAAAGACAACTTTTAAACATCGTGTCCATCCAGGTATTAAGCAAGTAGCTAGCTTTGCATAAAATGTCCACTGGGTGGCAGCTTTTCATAAAAAGTACCTGGCATTAGATCTCATATCATTTTTAAAAATTTGTAAAGACCAAAAGAATCATTTGTTTGGAATTGTTGAATAGTTATTCTTTGGGTTTCTTAAAAGGGGGGGGGGGACTTTACTGTATTTAATATCCTTTCAAAATAGAAACAGAGCTTTCTCAGCTTAACACCTTTGTGTCATATATTCCCTTTAACAAGAACTTATTTGAAATGCATTTTGCAGGTAAACTAATCATAACATACACAAATGGCATTTGAGCACATAGGTAAACTTGTAAAACAATTTTTGAATCTTTAAAATCAAGTTATAATAATAAAAAGCTGTGTAACTTTGTACTAAAAATATTCTGATTTTTTGGGAAAGATCAACAAAATATTTTACAGTATGAATTTACTTATATTTAATCAAACAGCTTTCTTTCCCCCACATGCTTAAAATTTTCACATTAATGACAAATTTCCTGCCATTAAATATTTTCAGGGTTACAGTTTGAGGCCAGATTACAGTTATTTGCTTGTTTAGTGCTGTAATTCAGAAAAATAAAGGGAGGTTGTATTTTGGAAACTATTCAGTAAACATTTAAATATTATTATTATAAAAATGTGGTTGGCCCATTTGTCAGCCCCTCCCAGTTGCCTGTCCCCTGTCCAGACTGTAGGTAAAAGCATGGCCATCAGGGAGGGCCAACACGGCAAAATTAGTCCCCAGGACATTTCCACATTCACCTAGATACAGCTTATTAACATACAAGTCTCCTCCTTCTCCTTTTCTTCCTCTTCTTTAATCAGTTTTTTCTTTGGACTGTGCATCAGGTTGTTAGCACACTAGCCTAGGTGTTTCTAAGACATCACAGACTCTTACAAAAGCCCCATCCTTCTGTCTTTGGTAGATGCTATGAGCTCTGGTTCACTAGCTTTTAACATGAAAATATACCAATTTGTGAATTTTAAAATGTACTTTAAAATGATTAGCTCAGTAGTTTTAATAATCATGAAAAAGAAAAGATTCGGCCACTATTCCCCCAAATTTAAATGTTAATGACTTCACATTGAATAGGTCTTATGTTATGAATTTTATGAATTTATGAACTTCATGAATTGAATTTTTGAGACACAAATATTCAAATGTTGTTAAACTTTGACCCTCTTATAGCACATATAACACTAAACAAGTAAGATGAAACCTATTGGAGTATTTTCTACATCAATTAGCTGTTTCACAGCTAAAAGATTAACTCCCTAGTGGCAATTTATTCACACCAGTTTTGATGACAATTTTCAAAAATAGAAGTTAAACTTAACCATCAGTACTTTATCATATTTTATACCTGTATTAAATTTAAGCAATGTTTTAAGATGAATTGTCATTATTTCCTTATTAGAAAAAAATTGAAATAAAAACAAGAATCAATTACTGAGGGTAGTGGAGAGAAAAAAACCAATCAATTGATCAGAGGGATATTGAGTATCTACTCAGTGCTGAAAACATAGCAGATACTCAACTAATACACCTCTGCTGATTGATTGATTGATTGATTGATTGATAATGTTTGCTTTTGTCCATTAGCCTCCAGTATTCATATTAAAAAAAATATGCACTGCAAGGGAAATATGAGTAAGTATCAGTAATTGACTCTTTGGTTTAATTTGACTTTAGCCAACTATGTTGTCTTTGCCTGGAATTCTAGAAAATATAGGTTAGCATTAAACTGAAACATAACTATAATGAAACATTTAGTAGAGTGCTGGATCGTTTTAGTGTTGTTGAGTTTCTTCTGTGTTAGTCTAAGAGGTTTTTGGGTTTTTTTTTTAATTACATGGCCCATTGACTACCACCAAATAACTGATAATTTTTGCAAATCAAGACATACACAAATTGAGGACATAATACAACCAAGCATCACAATGCATAATGTAGTAGCACTCACAGTGACAAGAGACACAACGCAAAGTCAATCTCCAGGTAGACCACTTCTGCTCTACAGACTGCCTCTAATTTTCCTTAAATAAAACACTTATAATGCATCATTTTTTTCTTTGAATTCTAAATGAACACAAAGTGTTCACACAGTGTAAAATGTGGTTTTGAATACATAACTCTTTTCTACTTATAATTTTGAATTACAGAATAATTAACATGTTTCTTTTTAAATACCTCCAAAGAGAAGTTACCTCATATAATACATGGACAATATATTTCAGAGAAATCTTCATCCAACTTACTAATATTTAGATTTAATTTTCCCCTGTAGGCTGGTTATAGTGATAATAAAAATCAGCACTGAAGGTGATATTTTATTTGCTCTAATAATTTTTTCTTACATTATATAACTCTCCACCCCAGTGTTAGTCATCCTTTTGAAGTTTCTCAACCATTTTGTGGCCTTGGTGTAGGCTGAGGATTGGAGAGATCTGGCAGGAGGCAGAGATGGGTGGTGCTCATATGTCTCCTCTGGGGGTACTCTCTCTTCACTCTCCAGACATTGCAATAACATTATGCAGAAATGACTGTCAGAGGTAGGATATGTTTCTTTCCTCATGATTTAATGGACAAGATCAGTAAACACTTTGTAACTCCACAGCTCCAGTCCCAGTATCAAAGGCAAATGGCAAAAACAATGTACAGTTTATTGGCACACTCTGATGTTTCAGTAAAGAATCAAAAGCATTAAATTAGATGCCCACACCCACATCCTCGTTTAGTCCCATCAATAATAAGGCAAATTACTGAGACATTAAAAGTTGGAATTATTTTAACTTCTGTCTAGAACTGACATGCAATGTTATGTTGCTCCATTCCCACAGTAGTTTATCTTCAAATATGTGTATAAATATCACTTAACACTAGAAAATAAGTTATTATTCCATTTTCACAAGAGTTCAGATTGAGGTCAAACACTATTGAGGCAAAATCAATTATGCAAAGCAAAAACTACTGATTCATCATTTCATTTATATAGCTTTGCTTATTACCTCATTCCCCTCATCCATGCATCTAGCTTTGCAAATATTGTAAATATATAATATCTTTAGATATTATCTTGGAAAAAAACAAAAATGTTGGAGAAAGACCAACTGTGGTTAAATTCTGCCTTTATTACCTACTTAGTTATGTAATCTTGGGCATGTAGGTTGAATTTTTTAACCTCTTTCCTAATCCATAAATGGGGATCAATAAAATTTACCTTATGCAATTATTATGAAAATTAAATAAGAGAGTAGATATTAAGTTCCTAGTGTATGGTTTATATTCAACAAGGTAATTTTCTTTTTTCTTTTACAGTCAACTCCACTCATTAAAAATAGTGACACACATAGAATTATAGGATAAGAAGAGAATCTGAAGATTGAAATAAACCTGTAATATTATCTAATCCACTTCCATCTAAGTCTTTCCATAACATTATTGAAAGTCTTGTAGGACAGCTGAGCCTGCACAATCAGACATTAAGGGGATCTTGGATGGCATACTGACAATGATATTTTCAACTGGAAGACTCAAACTAGCTTAAACAAAACAAAACAAAACAAAACATACCACATTCTGAAAAGTCCACTGTTCAATCAGTTTGACTGATGTGAGGACCCATTCTTTTCCCATCTCTCTGCTTTGCCATCCTCTGTGGATCTTACTCGCTGGCTCATGATCTCAAGATTCTTCAGCCATGCTCAGCATCACACGCAGACATGACTACAGCCAAAAGGAAAAAGAGATCTTTTCTCAATGTCTATTTACTTCATTTACAAACAAGGAATCCATCCTTGGAAATCTCCCCTGCAAATTCCTTCTTATTGGTCAAAACATTCATTTCTAAACCATATCTTGGCAAGAAGAACAAATGAGATTATTGTGACCATTTAGAACAATGCTCGGAGAGAAAGATTGTTGAAGAGTCAAACTCGTTTGGTATTATTTTGCTGCTTTTCAGAGCAACTCCATTTCAATATAAGGTTTGCTATTCTGTTACCTCATTAGTTTGTCCTTTGTTCCAGTGAAGAAAAATAAAAGGTCCTTTGGAAAGGTAAAATCAAATTTGAACGATGGTTATAAAGACTCTTAATAAATGTGCATACAAATGTTATTGTGCAAACCATCCGAGAGGTACTAATGAAAGAAGGTTCAGGTTGGCACTGAACATGTGATTTGCTTTTTTTTTTTTTTTTTTTTTTTAAGTTTCATTCTTGAGCTCTCTCAACTTTAATTTGGAGAAAAATAAAGATGGTTGCTGCAGTACATTTTGGACCTTATCTTCCCATTGAACCTCAAAACGTTATCTTCAAAATAATCCATACTCATCTTTGGATACCATAATCACTTTTCTAATGCTTAGGGGGAAGAGCAGTAGGTAAGAATTTAGGTATTAAAGAGGCAGCTTTATATTTCAGGTCGACAGTGACAGGCAGCAGTGCGTGTTTGCTGCTCCTTTAAAACCTACTCCGGTATGGCCAAATCCGGTTCTGTTTCCTGCCAAAGGCATCCCTTAATGGAAAAAGGAGATTTACGCTTTAATGCTTTAATGCAAGAATTACTGCAGTCTTGATGTGAATCTCTGCTCCAGGCAGAGAAACAGAGAGAAGTTCTTCAGTCCCCTGAAGGAAGGAAGAGGGGGATTCTGCTATTTGTTATTTTTAAACAAGAAACACACACACACACACACACACACACACACACACACGAAAAAGGAGAATTATCTGAAGGAGAGTCATGTGTGAACTAATTTTTTAAAAATTTATTTAAAAATGGTAGAGGTGATACTGATAATTATAATATGGTCATGAAATGAAGGATTCCATCAATAATTGCACAAATTACTGAAAGAAGGACCTAGTTAAAATATTTTGCCTATTATTCATATATTGTTTTTAAATGGAAATTATTGTCCTGATTCTCTTTAAAGAAAAAGCTACCAAAAACATTGTATTCCTTCTATCACAATAGCTAATTAAAGACAGATTTACAGGAGGACTGGGTGGCTCAGTAGGTTGAGCTTCTGACTGTTGATTTCAGCTCAGTCCATGATCTCATGTTAGTGGGATCCACTCTGTGGATCTGTGCTGATGGCATGGAACCTGTTTGAGATTCTCTCTCTGTCTCTCTCTGCCCCTTCCCCATGCACATCACTCACACTCTCTGTCTCCCTTTAAATAAATAAATAAATATTTAAAAAAAAAGACAGGGGTGCCTGGGTGGCTCAGTCGGTTAAGCGTCTGACTTCAGCTCAGGTCACGATCTCGCAGTCCGTGAGTTCGAGCCCCGCATCGGGCTCTGGGCTGATGGCCCAGGGCCTGGAGCCTGCTTCCGATTCTGTGTCTCCCTCTCTCTCTGCCCCTCCCCGTTCATGCTCTGTCTCTCTCTGTCTCAAAAATAAATAAACGTTAAAAAAATTAAAAATAAAATAAAATAAAATTAAATTAAAAAAAAAGACAGATTTGCATGTTTTGCATGCTAGATGTGTGGTGACTAGGTTTCAACCCCCTAATTTTCTTGCTTGACACCAATATAAAATGACCCAGATTCCTGGTTAAGTCAAGTGCCTGGGTATCCTCTCCAATTTTTTTTGATGGAAGTAAAGGAAAGATGTAAGGAGGAAATAAGATACTGGGCAAGGCTTAGTAAGCATATGCGTGGCAGTAGCATTTCATTTAACAAATGCTTCCCTGACAGTACGCAGTTCACACATAAAGTATGACCATTGATATTTTTACTTTTTACATGCCAGTATTTTAAAAATTACATATTTCACAATGGTCAGGAAGAGTGGTAAGTGCCTGGATTCATGCTGGGTGTCAAGAACTGTGAAGGGCACAGTTATCCTTCTTACAGTGTGACAAGTTCACCCGTCAGTGTTTCATAGATGTCGGCAGAATGTGGGACTGCTGGGTGAGAGACAAAGGTCTTCATTACTCACGGCACAGGAGGCAACATGAGCATAACATTCACTTGGGTTTCCCTTGTCCTCCAGTTCCACGGACGGAGGTGATATTGAACAGATGCGGGTAGATGCTGCGCCGTCTGTGTCACATCGAAGAATACCGAGATTAGGAGACTCCCAGAGTCGTAAGAGGGCTGCTAACAGTCTCGTCCATCCTGTAACACCAAGGGAGACTATCTTTATTATGCTCATCGGGAGACAAATCTGTCCTCTATTCCAGAGGGAATTACTATCGCCAATTTTCAAAGCTGTTTGTTCTACAAATATTCTGGAAAAGATTATCTGGAATAAAAACCGTCACAGGCATGTAAAAATTTGGCAGACCCACGGAGAACTGTCTCCTAACAGTATATATTACAGCCATGTATACAGTGTATGTGGCATGTGTGTGTGTGTAGCATGTATATGTATACCGTTCTCCCAACAATTCTATAAAGGGAGCTCATAATTCTCACTTTAGATGCAAAGAAGCAGTATCTGCTTCGCGCCTTGCCGAACATCCCAGAGATTGTAAGGGACAAATTCAGAAATTCAACCTTTGTTCTACTCAACAGCCCACACTCTGTGATCAACCAATACATGAATTGCCATGAAAAATTGGGAGAAATAGATGTAACCTGTGACACTGAGTTTTAGAAAGAAGGCTCTTTGACTTATGTTACTAACACTAGAATTAAAAAAAAAAATCTGTGTTGCTGCTCTCCTCATAATTGAACTTATTACAAATTATATCACGTGCAATACCATTCAAACAAGTATGTAAAATGGTGGTCAATGAAGCAGTATGATTTTTTTCCCCCTTCAATCAAACCAATTTCTCAGTGTAATTATAATCTTGGAAGATACAGTTAAAAAGATGTTGAATTAAATTGAGCTCTGAAAATTGCTCACCTCATGATTCCTTCTGATTACATCTTGGCATAATTCCACCAAGTTTCAATATGTAATTTAGGGATAATGTATAATTGGTATTGGAACCATTGCAGCTTCCCCACATTTAAATGGGAGGCCAATTTTATTAGTAATAACTATAATAACTCTGCTAAATAGGTTGTATGACTTAGTTGCTCATTAGGAAATTATTTTTCAGCAGGAACATATTACATTTATATATTTAATTCAGGTTTTAAGTAAGAAATGTATTAGCGATGCAAGTGTTTACAAGGAGATAATTTTTACAGAGATTAGAGTCAGGTCCTAATCAGACAATTATTTCCCATGGTGCTAAGATCAAAAGCTTATTTTCCATTAAGTTTTATATTTAGGAAAACTTTATATCCACAGGAGACATTTTTAAAATATGCAGTGATTTAGACCCATGCTATCCAAATACCAGAGAGGTAACACGGTTCCCTCCAATTTCATCACACAGTGCTTTGCTGATATATTTTATGGGGGAAAAACTTTTTTTTATATTAAAAAAACCACTAAAAACAAATACAGTAGACACTGGTATCCATCATTTACTAACGTACATAATGACTACTCTCAAAGTAGGCTCTCTTGTGAAGCAAATCTGGAGAAAATTTGGTTAAGATATGTTTTCATAAAAATTATATTGCATATTAAATAAAGGTGCTGAAAGGTCCTGCTTATAAATAAAGTTGTTTTCTCATTGTCTTTGAAATTTGTTTGATCACAGGCCACTTTCTTTTGTAAGCCTTCCAATACTTAGGGGAAGTCCTGAACACTCTTTAATGATCTTACTCCACTTGAATGACAAGGTTCATAATCTTAGTTATTTCTAGCTTTTCACATATTGGATAAAAGCTTTTCTTCATTCAAAAATATTCAGCAAGTTCCTATCCATTCCCAGACCTCACGTGGACTTGAAGAGAGAGAAGTGAAGAGATCATTATGGCAGATGGAAGAGGTTGACTGCAGCACCGAGGGGTTCAGAAAGTGCTAGATTGATGCCAGGGAATGAACGATAGGGATTTATTGGTCATCAGCTTTGAGCTCCTATTCACTGTGTCTTGATTTCCTCATCTTTAAAATAAGAATAATGCCTTCTTGGTATGTTTACTGTAAGGATGAACAAAACACAGTTAGTTTGGAATGTTCCATAAATGGCAGCTGTTATAAGTATTCATTACTTCGGCTATTAAAAAGTGACTTTGGAAGTTACAAAACACGGAGTAAGGTATTTTTTTTCTCCTGAAAGTTACCTTCCCCTCAGGATTTCATAATACTTAGGGAAATACGGTACAAAATCACGCAGCGCTGTATCTAGCATGTAGCGCAATGTATGCATGTACTTTCTTGTGTTTGGAAATTGGCACTGAATTGTATTACATTTATTCAGTTTCTTCAGCAATATTTTTGAGCTACTCACGTGGCAGACACTTCTCTAATTGCTACAGATACATCAGCAAACAAAAAACAAAAACATATTCCTGCTTTCATACAGCTTATATTTTAAATTATAAGCAAGTTCCTGTGCTTGTAGTAAAAGCCAAAGAAGATTACAGAAAATTGGAAAAGCAGATTAACAACAGCATGTGAAAAAGATTTAAATTCAATCGTGTTAAAAACAAGCAAGACTTGATGTTTCTTAAAAGGAGCTTGGTTCATTTCTTGACAGAGACAGGGTGGGTTTGGCAGATTATAAGAATGTTGTTATTGCTCTGAGCTTCTGGTTTTAGGAAGGAACTTTAAAAAAAAATTTATGTTTATTTATTTTTGAGAGAGAGAGAGACAGAGCACGAACAGGGGAGGGGCAGAGAGAGGGAGGCACAGAATCTGAAGCAGGCTCCAGCCTCTGAGCTGTCAGCACAGAGCCCGACATTGGGTTCAAACTCAAGAACCACAAGATCATGACCTGAGTCGAAGTTGGACGCCTAACCAACTGAGCCACTCAGGCGTCCCAGGAAGGAACTTTTTTTATACTTGTAAATTACTAGCTACTTATTTCCACCCAACATTGCAGATACATTTTAATTTGATCTTTAAATCTCTTCTTAGAAGATAGACTATGTAAGACTAATTCTATTTTGTAGATTTGAAAACCTAGGCTCAGAAGGGAGGCACATGAGTTAGTTGAGAGATAAGCAGTTTCAATGTGGCAGAGGGAGAACAGAAATAAGATCTGCCTCTTGACTGAGGAGGCTTACCACTCCTGGTTGTGAAAAGAAAGTGGTAATAATGTCCTTAACAGATAGTTACAAAAAAGGAATCCTGATTTTCACCATGCATAACATCTAAACATTCTTCACAGAAATCACTTCTCCTTGAAATCAGATAATTATGTTTAAAGTGAGATCTTGAGAATGAGACACAGACATAGCCTTTGGTCCTATGTCACTAATTATTCTAAATATAATTTGCAACTTTACATATGTTGAATCAGCTCTAACAGCTTGTTAATGTTCTCCTGTGCTGCAAAGGAGTGCTATAGACCCATGGTAAATCATCAACAAATATGGGTAGTTCCAAATTTGTAATGGCATATTCACATAGTATGGCAAAGAATTACTCAGCTAGACGGCTAGTTAGGAAAATATGGGGACTTATCTAGTTGGGGAAATGTGGCCCCTCTTTGGGAAACTTTGTGGTTAAAGTACCTGTTGATTCAGGACTGGGACCAAATCCTGTCCCTCCTAATGGACATGATTTAACACCTCTGAGCCTTATTCTTCTCCATATGCAGTGGTGATAAGAACAATGTCTACCTCATGGCATAATTTTGAGATTTTAAATGAGATAATGCATACATCTGATACTTAGTGATCACTCAAATGTTAACTATTATTATTCCCCTTTGAAGTTAACTGATCAACTCAAATTATGTTCAACAAAATTATCAATCTGTTAGACACCCTGTCACAAGTTACTTTTCTCACAAATTTACCTTGAGGATTATGGAATTCTCAAATATCGATAATCTTAAGAAACTAAAACACTGGGGCAGTGGGGTGGCTTCCAATTCTAATTAAAAAGAATTTTTTTACATTTATTTATTTTTGATAGAGAGAGGCAGAGCACAAGTGGGGGAGGGGCAGAGAAAGAAGGAGACACAGAATCTGATGCAGGCTCCAGGCTCTGAGCTGTCAGCACAGAGCCCGACGCAGGGCTCGAACGCACAAACCATGATATCATGACCTAGCCGAATTTGGATGCTTAACCAACTAAGCCACCCAGGTGCCCCCCAATTCTTGGTATAGGCTCAGGTCATGATCTCACGGTTCAGGAGCTGGAACCCCACATTGGGCTGTGTGCTGACAGTGCAGAGCCTACTTGGGATTCTCTGTCCCTCTCTGTCCCTCCCCTGCTCTCTCTCTCTCTCTCTCCTTCTATTTCTCAAGATAAATAAACTTAAAAAAAAAAAACTAACTACAAAAATTTGCATAGGAGAGATAAAGAAAAGCCAGTAAAGTGTAAGTTCATTTTGAATATGGTTTCTTGGAGCGCCTGGGTGTTTTAGTCAGTTAAGCATCTGACTTCCGCTCAAGTCATGATCTCACGGTTTGTGGGTTAGAGCCCCGCGTTGGCTCTGTGCTGACAGTTCAGAGACTGGAGCCTGCTTTGGATTCTGTGTCTCCCTCACTTTCTGTCCTCCCCCATTCACACTCTGTCTCTCTCTCTGTCATAAATAAATAAACTTTAAACAAAATTAAAAACTAAAGAACATGACTTCTTCTATTTGTCTCATGTTTGTAAGTTTGATATTTATATATATACATGCAATAAGTTCTTAAAGTTTACATTTTCCACATATCCTGTAAGAATTCATACCATCAATTAGAATGACAGTTAAACATAACATTCCTTTGTTGATTCACCTTAACATGACAGTCCTAATTTAATGAATTCTTAGGGAGTTAGGAGCAGGGAGAAAACAAAGAGAGAATCTGTAGAATGTACCATGATGGGCATGGAGGGGATGATTTTCCAGAATTATGATAGTAGAATTGCTCATCTAAAAACATGGTGCTAACCAATTTGACAATAAATTTCATATATTGAAAAAAAAATAAAAAAATAAAAAATAAATAAAAACATGGTGCTTCCTCAGGAGGACTTTTTTTTTTTTTTTTTTTTTTAACTTAACCTTATGGAAAGTAATGTAGCAGAATTCAGCACAGCATGATGGCCTCAGGTGCCAAGCTGCCTGGGTTCATATCCTGATGCTATCACTTATTAACAGTGTGATTGTTGAGTATATTGCTTAACGTCTATATACCTCAGGCTCTTTGTAGCATAGAGATAATAATAGTCCTCATTCTATAGGGTTTTCTGACGATTGAATAAGACAGTGAGTATAAAGGATTTAATATGGAATACAACATGTGTTCATAACATATATATTAACTGTTATTACTTCTACATTAAAAAAGAATGCCTCGGGGTGCCTGGGTGGCTCAGTCAGTTAAACGTCCAACTTTAGCTCAAGTCATGATCTCATGGCTTGTGTGTTTGAGCCCTGCATCGGGCTCTGTGCTGACAGCTCAGAGCCTGGAGCCTGCTTCAGATCCTGTGTCTCCCTCTCTCTGTCCCTCCCCTGCTTGCACTCTCTCTCTCTCTCTCTCTGAAAAATAAATTAAAAAACTAAAAAAAAATTTTTTAAAAAAGCATGCCTTAAGTAACAGAGGCACTTAACAATTTTAAAATGTTTTTTCACTTCCTCATTTAACCTTCACAAATCCAAAGGTAAAAAGTTCAGGTATGGTCCTCCTCCTCCCTCACTAATCAGCGATTCAAAGAAATTCAGGGACATGTCTAAATCCTAAGGTCATTAAGAGGTGGGCTTGATTCCATGATGAAATGTCCATATAAATGAAAAAATAGGCTCTCTCCTTTAACATCATCTTTACCAGGTCCTGGCTTCACCATCATCACAAGTGATGACTTTATCACAGGATAGGTGTTTGATAAAGGTAACAGATGAATGATGAAAACAGCAAAACCTATGCATTTTAAGGGGAGTAGGGAAGAGAAAGTAGATACAGAGCTATGGGAAGACTGCAGGGAAAAGAATTACTAGAAATGCGTCTTCATAAAATCTTGGGTGGCAAAATAAAGCCACTGCAACGTGGTTGGTGCTTCAGTCCAAGCTGCAAATAGATGATGACTCTAGCAGCTAAACTGTAAAATATTTTTACATGCAATTAAAAAAATAAATGATAAAGGGTACTATATATTCTTGAATGATTAGTTTCTACATATCCAGAAACATCTAATTCTCTATTTTGTTCTTATCTTTGCAAGTTTAAGTGGAAGGAATCTGCCTTTATTCGAATATTTGTTACCCATCACTCAGTATAAATTGCCTGTCTTCAACAATTATGGAAGATATTAGGCACAGCAAGACAGGAAGAAGATTAAGTCAGTTCTGCAAAAGGAAATATTGCCTTTCCCTAACTTTTACTAATGTCACTTTGAAAAATCTTGAATATCTGTTTTCCTGTTCAATTATTAAACACAATATGCTTGTGAGACTTAGTCCATTAGTTTTGAATTTTGTTTCATGCTGTTTTGTATAGTGAGATGCTATTCTGATTATCCTGGGTAATAACTTAGCCCTTCCATATTTTTCTTTTGACTTGTTACATTCTGCCAATGATTTATAAATTTTCAGATATAATTACTGAAACATTTTTGTATGTTTTAAAATAATTAAAAATGGTAAAGCAATATCAAGAAAACCTGTGATTTAAACATAAAAGCTTTGTGTTCTCATTAAAATTTCTACATATACATAAAATTATAGGCATGTAGGCCTTTGGAAAGGAGATGCAGTTTATAACAAAGAATAAAATACTTGGCAACATGCATAATGTTATTTTGGAATTGTATACTAGATGTACATAATAAAGTTTACTGACATTTTAGTCCAATTAAATTTTACTTAGCGATGATACTGATTATTATTATGTAAGAAATTTACTTAAGAACTATTTTTGAGCATAACAGTTATAAGAAAACATATCAAAGTCACCACCTCTTTTTTTATCTCTAAAATAAAATCAGCACCTTCTAGAGAAGAGTTATGATAGTTTAATTACTCACTACGTTTTTGCCTCCAGGTATCAGCTACCAGAATGTCAGACATAACATCTCTGGAAGACAAATACAATGCTAAAGAGAATCATTTCTAACTGTATTTAGATTATAAATTCTTTGAGATCCTGATGGGAGCTATGGGTCCTCTTTCTAGAAAAATGCACATATGCACTATGGGTCCTAGGGTTACAGGTAAAATAACCTGTGCCAAAGGAAATTTGCCTTGTGAATTAACTGATTTATTCAAACTATATTTATAGTGTACTGAGTATGGAAACTATGGAAGAGATAGGATTTACTTTTTTATTGGCTAATGTGGCAGGGCAGGAAACATAGCCATGGAGATAATTGAAAAGACTTCCCAGAATGGACTATTTATACAGAGACGGAAAGAGCAAAAGAAACTCATAAAGGGTCATGGAACTTTCTTAAGTGGCTACCAACAGCTGAATTCTGACCTGAGGTGGCCTGAGGTGGACAAGGGGTGGGGGGGGGGGGGGAGGGCTGGTGTGGGAACCAGATGAGAGCTCTCATGTCCAGGCTTTCCTCTTTGTGTGAATATTAGAGCAATGTTCCACACATATTTGAGAAAAGTCTTCAACCTGAGAGAGGGCCCAAATAAAACAAGAGAAAAAAATGAAACAGACAATTCAGGAAACAGAGAAAAACCTAAATTAAGATAAAGTTCTATAATTTGTCAACTATCCCAGTGGTAAGAGAAGACATTGCATCCATTAAATAAGAGCTGGATGCCATCCACAGGAATAATCAGAGAATAAGAAACAGCCATTCAAAATTAAAACTGCAAGCTAACACACACACAAAAAAAAAAGTGTGAAGAAAGATGAAGTTGAGTAAATGTTCCCAAAGTAGAAACTACAAAAAAGAAAGAAAATTTGAGGGGGAAGAAAAAAAAACAAAACAAGAAAATTAAAGGACCAATCCCAGAGGTACAACATTGAAGGCTCAAGACGGTGGAGATACTGTCCCCCTCCCTGGACACATGAACTTGTGGTCTCTCAAGGACCACACAGATCATCTTTTCATTCTGATTCCAGAAAAAAAAGTATAACTTTCTTTCTTTTTTTAATTTTTTATTTATTTTTGAGAGACAGAGAGACGACAGAGAGAGAGGGACAGAAACAGAGATAGAGTGTGAGTGGGGGAGGGGCAGAGAGAGAAGGAGACAGAATCTGAAGCAGGCTCCAGGCTCT